>NC_061087.1:105510809-105513309 GCF_015104395.2 Macrobrachium nipponense | reverse complement strand
ATTTTCTTTCTCCGTGTTACTTACACTAAAACTTTTTGTGGGCTTTATTATAACAAATATCTAATTAATGTGAAGGATAACATAAATCTTTCCCTATTTTTCTTATGTATTCAATTTCTTGATCCAAATATTGGGGACTGACAATGCACAATGCTCGTAAAAACATAGAAGAGAAATTGATATTTTGATGTTAAGATGGTGGCCTGAATAGAAATGAACATAATTTAATTGTTGGTTGGTTTCCTATCAATACTGAATTTACATTGAAATGGTTCTCTGTGTATCAAAACATCTAAGAAAGGGAGGCAATTATCTTTTTCCAATTCTAGAGTAAATTAATCAATGGTGCCTGGTTATTTAATTTACAGAGTAAATCATTTACATAAATACCAGCAGGTAGAACAGCTAAAATATCATCAACATATCTATACCACTTTTCAGGAATATAAATGAAGTTAGGTAAGTAGCGTTTTTCAAAGAATTCCATGTACAAGTTTGAGAGGAGTGGTGATAAAGGGTTGCCCATTGCCATGCCAAATATTTGTTGATAAAAATCACCATTGAATATAAACTTACATTCACAAATGCACAACCTAGTGAGTGAAATAATGTGACTTATAGGTAGAGTCTTTAGGTAGAGTCTATAGGGATTTTAGTAAAAAGAGAACATACATCAAAACTAACGAATCTATCAGTGGGGCAAAGATTAATTTTGTTTAATCTAGAGAATTATGTATATGAGAATCGGAGATGGTTCCAAGTAACGGGGGCAAGATCTTAGTGATATATGAAATTGAACCAACAGTACTGATAATAGGCTGCATAAGGTTATTTTCTTTGTGCGTTTTTGACTAATCCCCTTGATCAAGTCATAAAAGACTTTAATAGCACAGTGAAAAATATCCTTAAAGATAAAACAGAACTACTAGGCAAATTGTCCAGTTAAATCTCCTTCGCTACCTTACTTGTACGGATTAGTCAAAACGCACAAAGAAAATAACCCTATGCGGCCGTTTATCAGTAATGTTGGTTCAATTTCATATAAACTTTCGAAATATATCACTAAGATCTTATCCCCGTTACTTGGAACCATCTCCGATTCTCATATATATAATTCTCTAGATTCAGTTGATAAATTAAACAAAATTATTCTTTGCCCCGCTGATAGATTCGTTAGTTTTGATGTATGTTCTCATCTTACTAAAGTCCCTATAGACTCTATCTTAGAATATCTTAGTAATGAACTAACTCAGCATGAATTACCTCTACAGAGGTAATTCCTGCTGAGTTAGTCACATTATTTCACTCACTAGGTTGTGCATTTGTGATTGTAAGTTTATATTCAATGGTGAATTTTATCAACAAATATTTGGCATGGCAATGGGCAACTCTTTATCACCACTCCTCTCAAACTTGTACATGGAATTCTTTGAAAAACGCTACTTACCTAACATCATTTATATTCCTGGTATTTATGTAAATGATTTGCTCTCTAAATTAAATAACCAGGTACCATTGATTAAGTTTACTCTAGAATTGGAAAAAAGACAATTGCCTCCCTTTCTTAGATGTTTTGATACATAGAGAACCATTTCAATGTAAATTCAGTATTGATAGGAAACCAACCAACAATTAAATTATGTTCATTTCTATTCAGGCCACCATCTTAACATCAAAATATCAATTTTTTCTTCCATGTTTTTACGAGCATTGAGCATTGTCAGTCCCCAATATTTGGATCAAGAAATTGAATACATAAGAAAAATAGGGAAAGATTGATGTTATCCTTCACATATATTAGATATTTGTTATAATAAAGCCCACAAAAAGTTTTAGTGTAAGTAACACGGAGAAAGAAAATTCTAAGAACATTCTCAGTTTGCCTTATTTTAACGGATTTGAAACCATTAAATCATTGTTAAAAGCCTTTAAGGTCAACCTTGTTTTTTCTTATAATAACACACTAAAAGGAATGTTAATAAAAAATGGCCCTAGGGAAAGCAACATCATAATATATAAAATTCCATGTATGGACTGCCCCTCTTTTTATCTCGGACAGTCGAGCAAGGGCTTAGGTGTAAGATTAAACCAGCAATATATTTCTGTAAAAACTGGGCAAACATCTAATGCAATATTCATTCATTTAAGTGAAAACAACCACCGAATAAATTGGATTGGTAGTTCAGTAATTGCAAGGTCAAAAGATGTCTTATCACAAAATCTTTTAGAATCTGCCATAATACAATTTACTTCCCATTGTAATTTTAATATTAGTCGTGGCCTGTTTCATTTAGACCCTTGTATTTGTAACATGTTTAAGAATGACCTCAAAGATATGATTACAGACTTAAATACAAATTAGTTGCCTTAGAGATATCTTCGTTGCATATGTATGTTTAATATGTATTGTGAATATGTATTGTGAATAAGTTTTTGTTTACCAAAGTTCTGAATAGCTGTCGCCCTATATAATCCTCTAATTGTCTTGTCCCTGTGTCTG
>NC_061087.1:105488309-105505809 GCF_015104395.2 Macrobrachium nipponense | reverse complement strand
ACCAATAAAAGACATATGAAAGGATATGAGAAAGAAATATAGATAAATGAATTGTTCACTGCAAATGAGAAGAAAATGAATAAGTAAATAAGTAAATAAATAAAAGCTCCGACTGTTAAGTAAACACTGTAAAGACAAGGTTAGGCAGACTAAGGGGAAAATCACTGGAGGGGAGCAAGAGAGAGAGAGAGAGAGAGATGAGAGAGAGAGAGAGAGAGAGAGAGGGGAGGTGGGGGAGTGGGGGGAGGGGGGGGAGAGAGAGAGGGGAGGGGGGGGAGGGGGTTAATGTTGATGGCCTCGGGGATGAAGTAGGTGATCGTATGTGAGCGCGCGCGAACGCGCAAGGTTAGCGAAGTCTGACTCACGTAAGAAAGACTTTCTTTGGTCTCCTACGATCATTTTAGAACAGTCGCCTTGAGAAAAAAAATAAAATAAAGAAAAAGTAAAAAACTCACCGGTGGAAAATACACACAGGTCGCTACTTCTGTCTTTCACATGTGCTTGTGTGAGTCTTTTTTTTTTTTTTAGTCGGTATGTGACCGGTTTTTGTGTTTTGGGTGATTTTTTGTTTCCTCCAATTGTTTGTGCGCGCACGTGGACCCAGAATTAAAATCCGGTCGAAGGTAGTGTTGGTGTTGATTGCGTTAGTGACGTACTTTGAGTTTCGCCTGTATTTAGAAAATTGATGTAAACAAATATTCATTTTAGCGTGACAGTATTAGTTCTCTTATTTATTTTTCTCTAAAAAATATTGACGTATATATACATATACACATGTATATGTGAAGTTTTATACACACGTACATATATATATATATATATATATATATATATATATATATATAATACTATATATATATATATAGAATATACATATATATATAGTATATATATAGATATATATATGCTATATATATATATATATATATATATATAGTATATATATATATAAGTATATATATATATATTATATATATATATAGATATATATATATATATATATAATATATATATATATATATATATATATATATTATATATATATATATATTATATATATATATATATATATATAGACACAGACACACACAAGTCACCAGCTATGTTTGATGGGGATACTGGTCAGTCAGCCTGTGTAGAACGTATCCTATATTCGTATATTTGAATCACAATAATAAATATATTTTCATTCAACAGTCGAATATGGAAGCTACTATTTGTTAGAGAAATGAAATTCATTTGACTAGAATCCCCACATTAAAAAAAACAAAACGTTAATATAAAAAGAACACCATTATCAACAAAATTTATAACTCACAATCAAATGATAAGGATCAGTATAAATAATTCTTACTTGCTTGGGACATTCGTTCCTTATGACTGTTTTTCTTCATAGAATTCTAATATTTTAGCGAAATATGTTTATTGTCAGCAATATGAGACTACCAACAAAGACCTCAGTATCAGAGTCTGCCTTGCAAGAATAAGCTGTGTTAATCTGATGTTTATTTGCCTATTTGTATTGAAATGTATATTCTTTCATTTATTTACTTTTCTGCCGATGTCTTTTTCAT
Organism: Macrobrachium nipponense; assembly: GCF_015104395.2. Taxonomy (NCBI): domain Eukaryota; kingdom Metazoa; phylum Arthropoda; class Malacostraca; order Decapoda; family Palaemonidae; genus Macrobrachium; species Macrobrachium nipponense. The sequence continues at coordinate 105,504,235 of NC_061087.1, read as the reverse complement.
TTTTTATATTCTTGTTAGTGTATTCGTATTTTAATCAAGCTTCTATACTATAACAGTCGTTACAAAATGAGAATTATATAATTATATACTTAATTTTGAGAATAATAATAATAATAATAATAATAATAATAATAATAATAATAATAATAATAATGAATATGGGGCCGTGGCAGAGTGTCTTAGGTCGTCAATTGACTGGTTAAGCAACATTGGGGTTGGTCAGTCATTGGATGGGTGACCGCTCTCCTCGGCGTTGATTCCTTAGGAAAGAATCTTTACCATAATTCCCTCAGTCTACTCAGCTGTAAATGAGTACCTATTCCTGATGGGGTAGGGTCCAGCTATGGGCTAAATAGCACAACTCAGCAATGATGGAAAGAAATGAAGGAATAAACGACAACGACGTAAATGGAACCTCTGGCAACAGAGGAGCTTCGTCCGGCAGCCAGGTATTCAGCCCAATTGAAGGGGAAGACGGTCAGGTACTTGGAGGTCGTCATCCAGCAACTGACCAACACAACGACAGTAACCAACAACCAGAGACTGGAGCTACAGAAGCAAACCAGAGGAAGTAATAGACAAGAGAAGAAAATAAGGAAATATGGAGATGCTACATCAGAAGCAACCCGACGGAGAGAGGATATAGAAGAAGGTTGGTCAACATCTGGAATAAGAGGGAATAACACCCCCCAAACAGAGCAGAGGCTGGCAGACCAAGTAAGAAACATAAAGAAAAAGAACTGGCTCTCCCCAACAGAAAGAGAGGAACTGGAAAGGGAAATGACACACGGCAACGAATTACAAGAAGACGAACTGAGAGACGATGCCACAGAAGACGACAGGGATCATGAGGTATCAAACAACGACACACGAAGAAACACCGACGAAGTAACAGACAGGACTGAATGGGTAGAAAAGATCAGGCAATGGATGAAGCCAGATACAGAGAGAACAAAGATCCCCTACATGAAAGCCTACAACACCAAGAAATTAAGGGAGAAAACAAGTGAGGTCAATGAAATAATGAGACTAATACACACCACCAATATCACATAAACTTGACATATGCAGGAGCAAGATTAGTAGCAGAACTGATGGGGATTCGAACACCAACACCACCAGCACAACCAACCCAACAGAAACCAAAACAGCAACCGCCTTGGAAAAGGTGCCTGGAAAAGCAAATCATGGTGATGAGATCTGACTTGAGTAAACTGAAAGAGATGGCAGAAAAAAGGCTAAGAAGCAAGAAAACAAGGGAGGAACTCAACTAGAAATACAAAGTACAAGAGAGGGGACTAAACAACACAATAGAAGATGTAAAACAGAGGCGTAAGGCCAATGCGCATAAGATCCAACGGTACATGAGCAGGAATAAGGGATACCAACAGAACAAACTATTCGGAACCAACCAGAAAAGACTATACAGCCAACTAAGAGAGGGAGACAACCACCAAGAAATTCCTGAAGACGTACCAAGTAAGAGACTCTGGGAAAACATATGGAACAATCCGGTATTACACAACAAACATGCAACATGGCTCTAGGAAGTCAAGGCAGAAGAAACAGGGAGAATAAAACAAATATTCACTGACATCACAACAGGAAAGCCCCAGGTCCCGATGAAGTCCATGGATACTGGCTCAAAAACTTCAAGGCCCTACACCCAAGAATAGCAGAACAACTCCAGCATTGTATCACAAATCACCATGCGCCCTAATGGATGACTATAGGAAGAACATCCTTAGTCCAGAAAGACAAGAGTAAGGGAAATATACAACTACCTAGAGGAGACAAACACCATCCCCCACCAACAGAAAGGCTGCAGAAGGAAGTGTAGGGGCACAAAAGACCAGCTCCTGATAGACAAAATGGTAATGAAGAACAGTAAGAGAAGGAAAACCAACCTAAGCATGGCATGGATAGACTATAAGAAAGCCTTCGACATGATACCACACACATGGCTAATAGAATGTCTGAAAATATATGGGGCAGAGGAGAACACCATCGGCTTCCTCAAAAATACAATGCACAACTGGAATACAATACTTACAAGCTCTGGAATAAGACTAGCAGAGGTTAATATCAGGAGAGGGATCTTCCAGGGCGACTCACTGTCCCCACTACTCTTCATAGTAGCCATGATTCCCATGACAAAAGTACTGCAGAAGATGGATGCTGGGTACCAACTCAAGAAAAGAGGCAACAGAATTAACCATCTGATGTTCATGGACGACATCAAGCTGTATGGTAAGAGCATCAAGGAAATAGATACCCTAATCCAGACTGTAAGTATTGTATCTTGGGACATCAGGATGGAGTTTGGAATAGAAAAATGTGCCCTAGTCAACATACAAAAGGGCAAAGTAACAAGGACTGAAGGGATAAAGCTGCCAGATAGGAGCAACATCACATAGATGGGACGGGATACAAATACCTGGGAATAATGGAAGGAGGGGATGTAAAACACCAAGAGATGAAGGACACGATCAGGAAAGAATATATGCAGAGACTCAAGGCGATACTCAAGTCAAAACTCAACACCGGAAATATGATAAAAGCCATAAACACATAGGCAGTGCCAGTAATCAGATACAGCGCAGGAATAGTGGAATGGACGAAGGCAGAACTCCGCAACATAGGCCAGAAAACCAGGAAACATATGACAATACACAAAGCACTACACCCAAGAGCAAATACGGACAGACTATACATAAGACGAAAAGAAGGAGGGAGAGGACTACTAAGCATAGAGACTGCGTCAACATCGGGAACGGAGCACTGGGGCAATATCTGAAAACCAGTGAAGACGAGTGGCTCAAGAGTACACGGGAAGAAGGACTGATAAAAGTAGACGAAGACCCAGAAATATACAGAGACAGGAGAATGACAAACAGAACAGAGGAATGGCACAACAAACCAATGCGGAGAGCTCAAGAAGGAAACTGAAGGAATGATAACAGCGGCACAAGAACAGGCCCTAAGAACCAGGTATATCCAAAGAACGATAGATGGAAATAACATCTCTCCCATATGTAGGAAGTGCAATGCGAAAAATGAGACCTTAAACCACATAGCAAGCGAATGTACGGCACTTGCACAGAACCAATACAAAAAGAGGCATGATTCAGTAGCAAAAGCCCTCCACTGGAGCCTGTGCAAGAAACATCAGCTACCTTGCAGTAATAAGTGGTACGAACACCAACCTGAAGGAGTGATAGAAAACGATCAGGCAAAGATCCTCTGGGACTATGGTATCAGAACAGATAGGGTGGTACGTGCAAACAGACCAGACGTAACGTTGATTGACAAAATCACGAAGAAAGTATCACTCATCGATGTCGCAATACCATGGGACACCAGAGTTGAAGAGAAAGAAAGGGAAAAAATGGATAAGTATCAAGATCTGATAATAGAAATAAGAAGGATTTGGGAAATGCCAGTGGAAATTGTACCCATAATCATAGGAACACTAGGCACGATCCTAAGATCACTGAAAAGGAATCTGGAAAAACTAAAGGCTGAAGTAGCTCCAGGACTCATGCAGAAGAGTGTGATCCTAGAAACGGCACACATAGTAAGAAAAGTGATGGACTCCTAAGGAGGTAGGATGCAACCCGGAACTCCACACTATAAATACCACAAAGTCGAATTGGAGGACTGTGATAAGCCAAAAAGAAAAAAAAAAATAATAATGATAATAATATTAATAAAACACCTCTCGGTAAATATTTAAGCTGAATCACATTTTAATTTGTCTACTTTTCCTTTCTTGGCTGGAATTAATATTGGACAATTATTTCGCTGGTATACTCTTAATAATAATAATAATAATAATAATAATAATTAATTAATAATAATAATAATAATTAATAAACTAATAAATTAATGAATTAAAGAATCTACTTAACCGATTTTAATTTCTTTCTGTTTGTTTTTCATCCCTTGAAGGAAATTAGTATTGGACAATTATCACTCCGAATATAGTCCTAATAATAACAATAATGATAATATAGTTATTGATGATATTTTATATATGAAATATTAATAATAATAAAAATATTGGTAATTAGGACACTGATGTTGAAAAGTGTGATGTGACCTCCGTAGATTTATATCCTTTCTTGACGTATCAGTTTTACGAATAAAAATAGTACACGTGTGTCTTCTTGTTCTTTCACACTTTTCTTTTATTTGTGGTATCATCCAGTAGATATATATATGTATATATATGTATATATATATACATATATAGTATATATATAGATATATATACCATATATACTATATATATATATAATATATATATATATATATAATATATATATATATATATATTATATACATATATAATGAATAGGGAAGAGGAAAAATGTGCGATAACTTTTTATTTTGTTTAATTTTTCCACGGGTGAGATACTTTAGTTTTTATTTTAAAATTGTTGCTTAAACAAAAATTTCACTAAGGTGGCCCTTTTCTCCTGTTATTAGATGCTTTGTTTAATAGGTAAACAGATTTTGATCTGGCCAGCTTTTGGTTTTTCGTTTTTCTTTATATATATATATATATATATATATATATATATATATATATATATATATATATATATATATATAATATATATATAGGAGAGAGAGAGAGAGAGAGAGAGAGAGAGAGAGAGAGAGAGATTAGAGAGATTATAGTTCATATCTGTACCTCTGTGTCAATATTCGTTGGAGTACATACATGTTATTAACTCAATGAAAGTTTATAAATTCCTAAGATGGTGGAATAATAATAATAATAATAATAATAACTAATAATAATAATAATAATAATAATAGTAATGGAGAAACAAATCCACAAATGTCTATATGTTCATATATTTAAAGATAAAACCGTACAGTTTTACCTTTAGATATATGTAACAGTAAATACCTGTGGATTTGTTTCTCCATTTCAACAATCATGCTACTATGAGTATTTTAATGATGATAATAATGATAATGTAAATTGTTGCCAGATCTTTCGATGAAATGACTATTTTTCTGTATAAAACAATACTTTTGCGTTTGCACGAAAGTTATTGACGGCAACTATGCTATGGAAATGAAATCCAGAGAGTGATCGTAGTAAAAACAGAGCAGTGATTTAGAGACTTGTGGAGGTGATCCAGTTACAAGAATTTATTATTGTATAGCAAATGCGATGTCCATTCCGTAAGTCGTATAAGCCTGTTATTGAATATTGATTCGTGCTAGATTTCTGATAAGTCCATGAGATGAGGATGCTAATAAATAATTTATCAATTGACTCGTCCTGACAGTGGAAATGATCAGGAGTTGATAGCGAAATTCATAATAAGACGGAGTGTAATACGATAAAATTTAATATTTTATGAAGTTGGCGGAAGTGAATATTTGCAATAAAATCGAATGAAATTTACAAATGAAAGGCATATCTTTGCTAAAAGACGGAGCGTATGAAAGTGTATATTTACTACTGAATGTAATATGGTAAAACTTAGTATTTTATGAAGTAGCGAAAGCGTATGTTGACCATAAAATCTAATCAAAAATACAAATGAAAGTCATGTTTTTGCTGAACGACAGAGCGTATGAAAGTGTATATTTATTACGGAATGTAATACGATAAAACTTGATATATTATGAAATTGCGGAAGTGTATATTTATTTACAATAAAATATAATGAAATATACAAATGAAAGGCAATCTTTTGCTGAAAGATTTAACATATGAAAGTGTATATTCACTACAGTCTAATACGTTAACATTTAATATTTTCATAGAAGTGCGCAAGTGTATATTTACAATAAATTCCAATGAAATATACAAATGATGAAATTCTACATTTATGATAAAAGGTAGTGGAATATGAAAAAAGCAGAAGTTTATGTTTTGTATAAAATTGAATAAATTATAGAAAATACATGAATATTCATTTATCTTAATATGTATTAGAATATATAAATACTAAAGTTTACTTATACGTATAATGCATTATAATGACATATGAAAAAAGGAGAAAGACGATTGTGATTTTTTAATGCAGTAATATTATGAATAGATTAATGTGTATTATGTATATATATATAGTATATATATATATATATATATATATATATATATATATATATATATATATAGGTACATATGTGTGTATATGTATAAAATACCCCTCTGTATATACTCATAGTTAAGTTAATTATGTAAAATGTAATAGCAATAAAATATAAAAGAAACTCGTATATGTTAGCTATTAAAGGAAATAAGAATATTTAAATTTCCTTGCACATCTACCAGAACATCTAGATCACAAGTCCAAACCTCTTTCCATGAAGTTAATTTCGTGTCTCCAAGATGTAGTCCTGGTTTCGCTTGTGCTTGCAATTATGGCAAGAATTTTGGTTAATGCAATTTCCAAATGTCACACTACCATCCGCCCACAGCCTGCTCTACCCTCTCCAACCGACCCCCACCCCCCACCCCCTTCCCACCCACCCGAAAAATATGTAAAAGCAGATACTCGGAAATATGTTTTGTATATTTTTCTTTGACGTTGTACCGTTGTATTAATTACCAAACGTATATGGTTGTATTATTTTCAATCGTTCATAAATATATGTTGACAGTAAAAGAAATAATTACTTACTAATTGTTCATCGTGTGTCATACATCTGTGGCTTGTAGTTTTGGAATTGATAAAGAAAATCTGAAAATCTGAAAACAAAATAAAGACCTCATTTCAAGACTGCCGAGGGTTACAAATTGTTTTATGTCATATATCACAGGACAGAGAAGAAATATGTTTGTATTCAAAATGTCTTGATGACGAAACGTGATTTGAAACATTATTGTAGCGAGAAAAGGAGAAATAACTTTTCGATTTGATTAATTGTTATTGCATGAGAAAATATAAGTTTTCGAATTTGTTGAAAGCGGTTACCTAATAAAACTTGATTTAATACAACATTATAACGGAAAAATATAACTTTCCGAAGTGATTAATTATTATGGCATGAAAAAACAAAAATTGTCTCCGAATATGTTAAAAACGAGTTGATTATTAAACTTGTTTTAATACAATATCATACCAGGAAAACGGAAAGTAAACTTTCGATCTGAATCGAAAACAAAAAAAATCACTCTCCAAATATGTTAAAAACGGGTTAACGATAAAAGTGGAATTGGTAGAATATTATACCAGGAAAACTAAAAGTTAATTTTCGATCTGATTCGAAAAAAAAATTTAACTTTCCGAATATGTTAAAAACTGGTTGATGATAAAAGTTGATTTGGTAGAATATTAGTAGGAAAACGAAAAATAACTTTTCGCTTTGATTAGAAAACAGAAAAATTTAACTTTCCGAATATGTTAAAAATGGGTTGATGATAAAAAAAATAATTTCCTGAAGAAGATAAAAATGGGTTGATGATGAAACTCGATTTGATAGAATATTATAGAAGAAAAAAAATAATTTTCCGAATTTGATAAAAACGGGTTGATGATAAAAGTTGATATGGTAGAATATTAGAGCAGGAAAACGAAAAATAACTCTTCGATCTGATTCGGAAACAGAAAAAATTAACTTTCCGAATATGTTAAAAACGGTTTGATGACAAAACTTGATTTGGTACAATATTAGACCAGAAATTTTTGTTTTCCGAATATGATAAAAACGGGTTGATGATAAATCTTGAATTGGTAGAATAGAGCAGAAAAAATATAATTTTCCGAATTTGATAAAAACGGGTTAATGATAAAAGTTGATATGGTAGAATATTAGAGCAGGAAAACGAAAAATAACTCTTCGATCTGATTCGAAAACAGAAAAAACCAACTTTCCGAATATGTTAAAAACGGTTTGATGACAAAACTTGATTGGGTACAATATTATACCTGGAAAACGAAAAGTAAATGTTCGCTCTGATTCGAAAACAGAGAAAAATTAACTTTCCGAATATGTTAAAAACTGGCTGATGATGAAACTTGATTTGGTAGATTATTTTGACAGTGACCAAAAAAAAGGAAAAAAAAAAACTGTTGATGAACGTAGACAAGAATCCCCCAGATTTCTGTCCTAAAAGAACAGGCCGTAACTCAGGTGACGTCATGGCTTCTGCGTCCCTTTTCATAACAAACTCACCCCAGAAACATCTCCTGACTACAAGAACACGTGCCTCCTTCCCCGACGCCGCCCACGGGTGCACCCACAACCCCATCATCTATAATTCGGCGCCCACGTCCCCCACCCACTAATTATGTTCCGCCCACCCATTGCTCTGGGCGACCTCCTCCTCCTCCTCCTCCTCTTTCCTTATTTATTTCTTCTCTTTCTCCTGGTGAACCTTCTCCTCATCCCCACCTCCTCCTCCTCCTCCTCCTCCTCATCCCCTCCTCATCCTCATCCTCATCTCCTCCTCCTCCTCCTTCTATATCTCCTTCTCAGTGTCCTCCTGATCAACCTCCTCCTCCTCCTCCTATATCTCCTTCTCAGCGTCCTCCTGGTCAACCTCCTCATCATCTTCTTCTTCTTCTTCTTCCTCCTCCTCCTCCTCTCCTCCTCCTCCTCCTCCTCCTCCTCGTCTCATCTCCTCCTTAATCTCATTTCCTCCCTGCTTCTTCTCTTCTCCTCCTTCCATGACGCGCCGAGGAAGGGCCCAACACGACGATGACATCTGAGAGATGACACACATGATATTCTCATTCGGTGGTCAAAATGCCTGTGACGTCACTACTCGCCACCGATCCTTTTTTCCAAAGAAGAAGAAGAGGAGGAAGAAGGACCTCGCGGACGGGAGGTCGTAGAGGTGATTTGGGAGGTACCTCGCCCTCCCAAATCCGCCCTTACGGCCCCTCTGTGTGTGTGGGATGCCGCCCCCTTTTTGCAGACAAAATGGAAATCACAGACATAGCAGGCATACCTCTAACCTGCTGGGGCATACTGCTGATGTTGCCACCTACTTGAAGCGCGTTGATAATGTTATAAACACTCCCAGGGGGGTTGGGAGGAGGTAGGAGAGGGGATGGGTGGGGTGGGGACGGGGAGGGGGAGGGAGAAGGGGAAGGGGAGGGTAGTGTTATGAAGGGGAAAAGCAGGGACATTCTTCTCACTTACACACACATTATATATATAAATATATATATATATATATATTATATATATATATGTATCTATGTATGCATATATATATATGTATATATATATATATATATATATATATATATATCTATATCTATACATTATAAAACTATAGATCCATAACTATTATATATATATAATATAATCTCCTATATAGTATATATATATATATATATATATAAATATAGATATAGATATATATATATAATATATATATATCTATATATATATATATATAATATATATATATATATCTATATCTATTATTCTATCTTTATATATCATATATATATATATCTATATATCATATATATTGCTTTTACATTATGAGGTACATAATATATGCATGCAATTTGGAAAAGTCACAGCTAACCAATTTTCCCTTTTTTATTGAATCTGAATGAATTTGCAAAAAATATGAAAAAGTAATTAATATATTACACCTTTTAGGGCCGAGCTCGTTATTCAGTATTTCACAATATTGTTATTGTAAACATCTAAGATAGTAAAAATATTAATAATAATTTTTTTTTTAATTATGAAATGACAAGAATAGAAACATTTCTGGAACGGAGACTCTTCAGAAGAAAGAAATAGGGATAAATGACTGGTTCTGAATGAACATTTTCATGTTCTAACAATGGACAACATATCCTTGGTCTGTTTTAGAGAAACTTACTACTGATCATGCCGGCTTTCAGGGCCCATTGCGACCCATCTTCTTTCACTAGATCGCGTTGGCTCGTTGGAAGTTATCCATTTGCACTAGATTTATGTGGTTTGAAAGTTTCATTTGCCGAGGTGTTGCCTGTCTAGCAGTGCTAGTGCAGCACTGCACATTCCCCTTTATCCAGGTTTGGGACCGCCTTGATTTTTAAACACTAATGGCAGTGTGGTTGTCTGTGTGTATGGACTGAAGTATTTTGTCGTCAGTCTCTTATAAAGATTTATGAGTATCTTGTAGGTACTTAAATGGTCAGCATGCTGGTTCATGTCTTACTCACACACACACACACACAGAAACAAGCACACACATTTATATATATGTGTGTATATATATAAATATAATAAATATTCACATATATACTTGGCTATCTCGCTTTTTCATTTTTTCCTTCGTGGCAAAAAAACCTTTATTTATAATACCATAATATATATATATATATACATATATATAATATTTGCATGTATATACTATATATATATATATATATATAATTATATATATATATTGTAGGTATATATTATTACATATATGTATATATATATATATAAATTTTTATTTTTATATATTTATATTTAATATATATTAATGCGTTATAAATGTGTGTCTGTATGTATGTATGTATGTATGCATGCATGCATGAGTGTGTGTCTATGCAGTATGTATAGATAGATGAATATATATATGAATACGAAATAAGTAAAACAAATCTTTAGTTGATTTCTTTTTCCAGATTTTTAAATCAAATTCGATGTATGAGATGCTTAGTAAAATAAAAAGTTTTCATGCTCACCCCAGTCTATCAGGGAGAACCCAGTAGGAGTTGAGGTGATCCAGTAAATATCGGTCGTATTTGTAATACTTTTCTTATTTGCAAGTAAGTGGTCTGGTATTTAATTTTTAGATAGTTTAAGTAAAAAAACCCTAATGATTGTAGTCATCAGAACATAATTTTCTTTACTGCATATTATTTCGAAAATCTTATATCTTGATAGATAAATTTTTGGCTACACTTTCTTACGATAACAGATTTTGATCATGTCAAAATTAGCGAACCCACTATTTTTCAAGACAATATTATACCACTTTGGACTTTATATTATATATATAATATATATATAATATATATATATATATAATATATATAAAAAATGTATATATAGTTATATAATATTTTAATATATAATATTTATGTATTAATAAATCAAAATGGTATAATATTGTCTTGAAAAACAGTGGGTTCGCTAATCTTGACATGACCCAAATCTACTACCGTAAGAAAGTGTAGCTATAAATTTACTTATTAAATAATAAGATTTTCGAAATAATATGCAGTAAAAAAATCATGTTCTTAAGAATAACTTTAGTTTCGATCCACTGATTTTAAGGGTGAAATGGTCTTGAGGTCAAAGTAGAGTTTTTTTTTTTTTCCCTAGTTTTCTCTCTATCTAGCTCTGTCCTTTCGAGAAAGCGTTTCTTAATGGAATTCACATCTTAAGTTCTGGTTGATACGAGAAGATAACCAGATTAAAGGGTTAATACCCTAGACTGACCGTCACGATTTCAGCTGAATGACCAAACGAACTCGCCGTGAAAAGTGGGGATATTCAACTCGAAAAACAAACATTATAAAAATAAAAATAAAACAGAAAAATAATACACCGTACTGAGTGGAGAAGCCGTTGCTGCTGTTGTCGCTGTCCCGTTTTGCGCACAAACAAAAACAAATAAAAAGTGGACAAATATGAGAGAGAGAGAGAGAGAGAGAGAGAGAGAGAGAGAGAGAGAGAGACGAAAAAAATTCAGGAATGAGAGGAAAAAACGAACCTTATGACGTACGCGGTAGCTTGAGGATGCATTAGTCCTGCTAGGCAAGTCATTAGAGAAAATGAATGTGTGTTCGTGTGTTGACGAAGTAAATAGACGTAGCCGGGATGGACATACCAACAACTACGACGGGGATACAAGAAACCTTTATATAAACCCGGAGTTTTACGATATATATGACCTCTGCGGTGTTGGGGATTTTGGGACCGTCTGAAGAAGAAGAAGAAGAAGAAGAAGAAAGAAGAAGAATCAGAAGAAGAAGATGTTGCTTCTCAATATGTGACCTCTTCGATGTCAGGTTGGGAAGTGCTTGGCTAGGGTAATGGGATACATACACACATACATACATAGATATATGTACGCGTTTTATATACACTATATATATTTATATATACAGTATGTATAACATATTACGTATGTTTATTTGGATTTCATTACAGACCTTAACTGAGAGGATAAATAAGGATGGCTATTTATAGTATATACACACACGTTTCATGTATATATATATATATATATATATATATATATAGTATATAGATATATAGATATATATTATATAGATATATATATATATATATATATATATATATATATATAGCTATATAGATATATAGATATATATATATATCTATATATCTATATATATATATATATATATATCTATATATATATATTATATATATATATATATATATAGATATATCTATATATATATAGATATATCTATAGATATATAGATAGATATATCTATATAATAGATATATATATATATATATAGATATATCTTATATATATATATATATATATATATATATAGATCTATATATAATATATATATATATAGTATATATATCATATATATAGACTATATATATAGATATATATATATATATATATATATATATATATATATATATATATATATATATATATATATATGTGTGTGTGTGTGTGTGTGAATGTCCATAAATAAACACGTTGTTCGGGCAACTCCTTTCATGTTGGTGCAATAATTCGTAGGACTGTTTTATCTATCGCCGTTTTAACATGCCAAAGATTAAGAAGCATACAGGAGTTCCGCAGGAAAAAAAAAGTAAAAAAAAAAAAAAACATATACGAGCATACTAAAAATAGACGGAATTTTCAAGACCTGCCTATCACACAAGTTACACATTCCCCACCAAGATGCGCCAACCAAAAAAAAAAAAAAAAAAAAAACCTTAGTAAAAAAAAAAAAAAAAAACATTCGAATTATCGCGTGAAAGTGTATTATCGTTTCCCGTGGTTTTTTTCTGAATATGTGCGTGTTTTTATCTATTTATTTTTTATTATTTTTTTTTGCGAATCAGCGTCAGGTTTAGCGCTATAGACTTAGAGCGCGAATGTTAACTAACCCGGGGAAGTAGGCTGGGACCAAATTCGACCAGTGACCCTGATATATATACGGGAGATCTCTGAGAACCTTAATGGGATATTTATAGGGACGCTGCTCTCAACGTCTGAAGCTCGTAAGAAAAAAAACGAACGCGCATTACTCAGAGAGAGAGAGAGAGAGAGAGAGAGAGAGAGAGAGAGAGAGAGAGAGAGAGAGAGAGAGAGGAGTTTCATGTAGGTGGGATGAAAAATCAATTTGCATAGTTGTAATATATTTCAAAATCTGTATCGTTTAATTGATCACATGAGAGAGAGAGAGAGAGAGAGAGAGAGAGAGAGAGAGAGAGAGAGAGAGATATGTTATGTATATGGGATGAAAAATTTGTGTGGGTATGTGTGTGTGTGTGTGAGAGAGAGAGAGAGAGAGAGAGAGAGAGAGAGAGAGAGAGAGAGAAGCTTTATGTAGTGGAATAAAAAGTTAATTTACATTGAAATTTCCTTTGCATTGAAATCCATATCAGTTTTTTATCCCATGACTGTAAGATAGGTGAGAGAGAGAGAGAGAGAGAGAGAGAGAGAGAGAGAGAGAGAGAGAGAGAGAGAGAGAGAAAGTGGGATAAGAAATCAACTTCCATACTTTGTATTAAAATTATTACATTATTAATTTATGAAAGAGAGAGAGAGAGAGAGAGAGAGAGAGAGAGAGAGAGAGAGAGAGAGAGAGAGAGAGAGATGTTATGTATATGGGATGAAAATTTTGTGTGGGTATGTGAGAGAGAGAGAGAGAGAGAGAGAGAGAGGGAGAGAGAGAGAGAGAAGCTTTATGTAGTGGAATAAAAAGTTAATTTACATACTTGTACTTTGCATTGAAATCCATATCAGTTATTTTATCCTATGACTGTAAGATAGGAGAGAGAGAGAGAGAGAGAGAGAGAGAGAGAGAGAGAGAGAGAGAGAGAGAGAGAGAGAGAGAGTGGGATACGAAATCAACTTCCATACTTTGTGTTAAAATCATTACTTTATTAATTTCATGAGAGAGAGAGAGAGAGAGAGAGAGAGAGAGAGAGAGAGAGAGAGAGAGAGAGAGAGAATTTCATATGATTTGGATAAAAAATCAATTTGCATACTTGTAATTAATATTATAACCTCCACCGTTTATTTAATCGCATGAGAGAGAGAGAGAGAGAGAGAGAGAGAGAGAGAGAGAGAGAGAGAGAGAGAGAGAGAGAGAGAGAGAGAGAGAGGAAATTAATATGTATTAATGATAGCAACAGTACCCATTGCCACATTCTTAGTGATAATCACGATAATAGTCATTGTAGTGAGCCTAAGACTACTTTGAACATTCTAACAACAGAAATTATGCTAAAGATTATAATATATACAAATCTCATCGATAGTGTTGAGTGTCTTATGCCTTTGCAAGTGGCTTCGGAATACAGTGAATGGCAACTGTGCGGTAGGATGTCATGTGTTGAAATTTGGATGTAGAATTGATTTCGGCTTTGTTGTAGATACTTTTAGTTCGGTTGTCTAGTTTATATACGTTTAGAAACTTGGGAAGAACAACATCACTGATTGTATTTTGTTTATATAGTCCACGTCAATATTGCACTGTAATATACTAACCTGGTTACGACAGTACTAGTAATGTTTTTTTTCTCGCTCCTTTTTAAGGAATGAACAGTATGGCCAATGTTCAGCGTTAACAAGAAGCACAGAGTTCTCGTTAGGTCAGGTAAACTACTCCACGAGATGAGTCAGTTCTTGATTAGTGAGAGAAGCAGAACTGTTTTTCGTGAACCACTTGGATTAGAGTCGAGTTTAATTGACTAAAGATCGTATGACTCATTAATCCTCATGATTTTACGTTGCAAAGTCGTTTCCTCGTACCTTGATCTTTTATAGTGGTAAATTGTTGGGGGTATTGTAAATATCAGTTTTATTTAGTTCTCTTGCTGTAGTGTTGAGTTTTTCCATTTTTGTCTTAAGATATAAGTACATATTAACCAGTACATGTGTACGTTTCTGTGTATAAAATTCTGTGTATAAAATTCTGCGTATAAAATTCCGATCAAAGTACATGGTTCTGCTATTATATAATAAAAAAAACTCAATAGCACTTCGTTTTGTGGTGTTATAAGATTCTTATTTTTAATAATAATAATAATAAAAACCCAACTTGCGAATAATTCGATTGATGAAATTACAAAATTCTGATTTTTAATAACTATAAAACCCCCACTAACAATTCGATTGATGAAAGTACATATTCTTATTTTTCATTAAAAAAAACTGGCCAGTATTTCGATCAACTGTACAAGATTTTGATTTTTTTTTAGAAAAGCCTCACCAGTGCTCCGATCAGCTATGTTACAAGATTTTGATTTTAGGTAATAAAAGTCCAAGAGTCTAATTTTCCATAAAAATGAACTATTCGCCAGTATTTCGATCTGTAAAAAAAATATAAATCGTAATTTTTCATAATAAAATATAAACTCACAAGTATTTCGATCGTCAAAACAAAAGTCCAAGATTCTAATTTTCCATAGAAATAAACAACTTCGCCAGCAATTTGATCTGTAAAAAAAATCAATCGTAATTTTTTTACAACAATAATAAAAAACTCACAACTATTCGATCGTCAAAAGTCCAAGATTCTAATTTTCTATAGAAAAAAACCTCACCAGTATTTCGATCTCTAAAAAAAACTCAAAAATTTTTATTAATAATAATAATAATAATAATAATAATAAATAATAATAATAATAATAATAATAATAAATAATAATAATAATAAAAAAACAAGCAAGTATTTCGATCGTCAAAAGTCAAGATTGTAATTTTCCAT
>NC_061087.1:105486378-105487809 GCF_015104395.2 Macrobrachium nipponense | reverse complement strand
TAGATTAACAAAAATAGGGAAAAGAGAAGTGTGTATAAAAACAGTATGTTTTTTTTTTGTATGGTGTTTTGACGTTGCATGGAACCAGTGGTTATTCAGCAACGGGACCAACGGCTTGACGTGACTTCTGAACCACGTCGAGAGTGAACTTCTATCACCAGAAATAGACATCTCTCCCTCCTCAATGGAATGGCCGAGAATTGAACCCGCGACCACCGAGGTGGGACGGAAACACCATACCAACCACGCCACGGAGCCGTTTTAAAACAGTATGGACAGACGGATAAGAGATTTATTATAAGATAACGGGAAGGGTTAAAAGTCATAGTAATGCGTACGTCAAGAGGAATACATGAATAAATGCTCGTGGGAGAGGATAAATTAACCAACAAAAGGCATGCAGAATAATAAATAACAAACAAACAAAAAATCGTATAATACTGTATGAAACTCTCAGCCACGGCCCATGAAACTATCAGACACGGCCCGGTTGTGGCCTGTGTTGTTTGCGCCTCAAGCGGTGCCAGACGCATGATCTTGGCTATCTTTAACCTTAAATAAAACAAAGACTGCTGAGGCTAGAGGGCTGCAAATTGGTATGTCTGATGTTTGAAGGGTAGATGATCAACATACAAAATTGCAGCCCTCTAACCTCAGTAGTTTTTAAGATCAGAGGGCGGAGAGAAAAAAGTGTCGACGGACAGACAAGTAGCCATCTCAATAGCTTTCACAGAAAAATAAAAAGGAAGATGAATCAATAAAGGTTTTTCTTTGACGAAGGGAATTATAAGGGTTAGCTTATATATATATATATATATATATCAGAGTATATATATATATATATATATGTATATATAATATATATATATATATATATATATATATATATATATATATATATATCTATTATTAAGAATGGGAGGTATAATAAAAAACACGAAAAGGTAAAAAAAAAAGAAAACTAATGAGAAACAAAATTTCGGCTAAAAAACTAGAAATTCACAAAAAAATAATCGCCAATAGACATGTAATAAAAAAAATGAGGTATATAATGTGCGGCAAACGAGGAATTCTGTGAATAAAATGTGAAAAATAAATAGCAGAAATTCACATGACATCTGTAAATAAGAGATGACAAGCAAAATATATCGGAAAAAATAAACATCACTGAGTTAGGAATCCGGCGATGCATATTTTTCGGTTCATTTTCCTTGTTGTCGTTATTTACAGACTTCGAAACAGATGCAGATCGAAAATATGCAAATGAGATTAACGAGACTTAAAAAAAAAAAAGAAAATAAACCGCGAAAAGCATAAAACAAGCAACGGCAGAAAGCGAAACATCAAAAGGGTTGGTGTGACAAAGATTTGCCACAAACTACCACGCACTCCAACACACACACACACACACACACGCACAAACACATCATT
>NC_061087.1:105478878-105481378 GCF_015104395.2 Macrobrachium nipponense | reverse complement strand
CTGAAAGTTTTCTGCCCTGTGATTGGCTTATCAATAGCCAATCAGGAGCGTCGTAAGGGACTGGCCCAGACATCAAATGCACGGTTGATGTGAATCTACTATAGTTTCTCTTTGATAGCTTGTGATTGTGTTTAGTTACGTTTCGTTTAGAAACTCTTTGGCTTCGCTGTGTTCAGAGCCTTAGTTCGTTAATAATGGAAATACTTTTCATTTGATATCCGCGATTTTGGTTACATTCGAGAATATAATATCTCACGACAGAGCTCAATTAGTACTATAGTTTTTTTTTCTTTTTTTTTATATAAGGAGCAAAGGGCATTTTTAAAAGATCAAACTGATATACCCTTTTCTTGCCCAAGCCAATAACAAGTAAAAAAAATGAGCCGAGGAAACTCGGCGCAGTCGAATTTTTTGTACAACGTATAATGTTGTATGAAGCCCTGGATGTGCTGTAGGATGAAACTCTCAGCCGCACCGGGCAGCGCTCAGTTGCTCCGCAGATGCGTCGAGTGAAGATGCGTCGGCGGCTGGCACCACTAGCAGACGCACGATCCATGGCTGAACTTGACCTCAAATAAAGTAAAGTCTACTGAGGTTAGAGGGCTGCAATTTGGTATGACTGATGATTGGAGGGTGGATGATCAACGTACCCGTTTACAGCCCTCTAGCTTCAGTAGTTTTTTTTTTTTTTTTTTTTTTTTTTTTTTTTTTTTAAGGTCAAGTTTAGCCATGGATTGTCCGTCTGAAGAGGAAAGAGCATTAAAACGATCTAATTGATGCCCCATTTTCTAGCCAAAACTATTAAATATAAAAAAAAAACGCGACAGACCCGTTTTTTCAAATAATAAGTATTAAAACAATCAGGGATAACAGGAGCAAGAAAGGCAATATACCTACTGTTTAAAGGAATAGATAATATAGTATGTCAGGAAAAATAAAAGCAAGAGAGCAGGAAAAACAGAGGCAAGGAAAACTAAGGAATGAATATTACACATATTAGGAAAAACAGAGGCAAGGAAAGCAATAAAATAGTTTTAAAAGGAATAAATATTACGAATATCAGGAAAAACACAAGCAAGAAAAAAAAATAGACCAAGATCTGAAAGGAAATTAGAGGCAAGGAAAACAATAGTCCTGTTTCTTAAAGGAATCAGTATTACAAGTATCAGGAAAAACAGAGGCGAGGAAAACAATAGGCCTAGTTCGAAAAGGAATGAATATTACAAATATCAGAAAAAACACAAGCGATGAAAACTATAGACCGAGTATTTAAAGGATTAAACATTACAAAAATTTCTGTAGAACAAGTTTTTTAAAGGAGTGAACATCACAGATACCAGGAAGAAATAAGGCAGCACCACCGAGGAAGCCACCGCTCGCTTCTTCCATGAACATCCCTTTTCCGATAACGAGAAACATTACTCCGTTTTTTTTTCTCTCTTTCCTCGAGACTCCTACCCAGCTGTAGAAGAGAGCCCATAAACAATCCACGCCAAGGGACACGACTCAACGTGATGTTTTGTCACACGCCTGAGTTTTCGTGTTGGAAAAAGTAGGCCATAAATTTCTTCCTCCTCTTCGTCTTCTTCTTCTTCTTCTTTTTCTTCATCTTCTTCTTTCATAAGGTTGAGAGGTTACGTCACCCTCTGTCGTACTAGGAGATTTCTGGGCGAGAATTTTTAGTCTCGAATGAGATATATTGAGATAGACTCTTATTGTTCCCCAGGACGTGTTGACAGAGGCTATCTTGTGTTGTTGGGCAACGTCGGTAGTTAGTTTTATGTTGTGATTTTTGGTTCCTTCTTTTTTATGTACCTCTCCTTGAGGGAGAGAGAGAGAGAGAGAGAGAGAGAGAGAGAGAGGGTAGCCAATACTCGCTTCAGAAATTCAGGATTGAAGTCGCTACCACAAAGTTAACATCCGCCTAGCAAAATAGTTGCAGCTTTGGCAATTAATTAATGGAGAGCTTTTAAAAGATACTCCAAGTACGACACTTTTGACACGCACAGCACTGTTTTCTTTAAAGTAAGTACCATCTAAGATTAGAATAATTGATGATACTATTTTCATTCAGAGAACCAATTTTCCAATACTCAAATCCTGTGGATTTGGAATGGTAGATGTTTAGTATAGAGCTTGCTCTTTATGAACACGCATTTCCTATATATATATACATACATATATATATATATATATATATATATATATATATATATATATATATGATTAGTAAAAATGTTGTTACAATAGAATTCCATCTGCTAATAAAAGGAGACCATAAAAACGCCAAAATATAGAAAGTAAGTACAACCATATTTCAGAAACTGCTCTCTCTCTCTCTCTCTCTTTTCATTACCTACTTGAAGAGAGAGGCATCAGTCTATGAAATATGTAGTATACTTACTTTCTATACCTTGGTGTTATTATGGCCTCTTATTATATATATATATATATATATATATATATATATATATATAATATATATATATATATATATATA
>NC_061087.1:105468878-105476378 GCF_015104395.2 Macrobrachium nipponense | reverse complement strand
ATGTAATCCTTTCGCGAGAGAAACAAAGTTTTGTAACCTCACTGATAATTTTACCCAAGGACTCTCAGATTAAAGCATTAGAAATATTTACCGGTACAATTAGCGACAACCGTTTAAAGAAACCTTAATGGATACTTCGGTCTGTGTAATTTACCATTTGATTAAGCAGTATTATTACCTGATAAATAAGTTACGAATTATCTTGCTTCTGTGTCCATCATTTGTTTTACTTTTTATTTTGATTCTGATTAAGTGAAGATACTTTCGTTTTAAGGCAATTTAAAGTAATTTGTTCTGTGTTATTCGTTTTGCGGATAATTTTTTTTTTATAGAGCCTAAAATTTTCTGACACATATTTTTCGAAAAATTCGGACCACAATGGTTTTTCGATGAGCTGAATCGCATGAATACGTAAATGTTGTCAATTCTAGTGAACGGCAAGATAGGCTATTATTCACCTTTCTTTTATTTGTTAATTTAATGGGGGTTATCCAGAATGTTTGTGGCGATAATCGTCACATATATAAATTTGGACCGTCAAAAGAGCGAGCTTGGAGGGGGGCCACACACACACACACACACACACTCAAAGGGGAAGGCTTGTATGGGCATATAAAGAATTAGGTGGATAATAAGTAGGTGAATCTTGGGATAATAATAATAATAATAATAATAATAATAATAATAATAATAATAATAATAATAATAATAATAATAATAATAATAATACAGTAAGTAAAATGGTAGCGATGAACACTGGTTAGAACTTTATTGAATGTCATTTACAGTGAGACAGATAATAAAGCAGTTATATCACTGAAAATAATAATAATAATAATAATAATAAAATAATAATAATAATAATAATAATAATAATAATAATATTCTTCGTAATTATACTAATAGGGGGAATTCCAGTAAAGATTAACGTTATATTTTCCTCTAACAAACATGAGAATCACCATCGCAAAACGAAGATTATGACGGAGGAATGTTTTTAGTAATAAAGAGATTCATTTAAAAAAATTATTATGCATTTTTTGCTTTTTTTAAACTTATTTACGGTACCGGAATTTCTCCCTTTTTAGAATTCTAATCGGTTGTCGATGCATTATTATTATTATTATTATTATTGATTATTATTATTATTATTATTATTATATTAATTATTATTATTATATTATTATTGTTATTATTTTAACCCTGATTCCCTTTACATAAATATATTTTAACAACAACTTAACTGGTTCTTTTAATTATTATTATTATTATTATTATTATTATTATTATTATTATTACCTGCAAAATTTATAACAGTTATGCAGTAAAGCATCAAAAACTCACTCAAAATATATATCATTTAACACTTAATGCATTAATTCTCGGTATGAATTTAAGTGTATTTTTATGATAGTATTTAATAATTAATGTTAATATATGATTAAAAATTAAAAATTAATGTCAAGACGTAAAAAAAAAGAAAAAAAAAATAAAAGAAAAAGAAAATTGTAATCTGAAACATGCAGGTATTTGCCCGTAGAATTATGCTGATGCAATCGTATATCAAAATTATATCGTCGCGCGTTGCTAAACTGTTCGGTATTTTATTTTTATTTTATTATTAATTATTATTATTATTATTCTTATTATTAGTTATTATTATTGTTATTATTATTTTTATTATTAGTTATCGCATTTCCATATGAACGTGATAATGACAGTCTTGGTATCAGACTTCCTATAAAATTTCCTCATTATTATTTTTATTATTATTATTATTATTATTATTATTATTATTATTATTATTATTATTATTATTATTATTATTATTATTATTATTATTATTATTATTCTAAAAGTGACTCGTTCCGTTTATCTAAATTATTTTGAAATACGTTTATTCTTATTATTAAATAACTTGGACTTATTTCCATCGTATTATTATTCTATTATTTTATTATTATTATTATTATTATTATTATTATTATTCTTATTAATTAGTATTATTCCTATAACGCTAAACCTCCTTCATATAATTATTATTTTATTATTCTTATTATTATTATTATTTATTATTATTTATTACATATTATTATTATTATTGACCATTGGTATGATTCCACACAGTGCTCTAACTACAGAGAGCCACGACCTCTAAATAATCATAGACTCGAAGGCCGAGGAGAGCTGCTTTGTGTTAGACTACCCGACCCAAAAAAAGGCTGTGTTCAGATCAACAGTGGCTCCTCTGTCACGGTATATATTCCCTTTCATTCAGCCAGTTCCTTCGCTGCGAGAGAGAGAGAGAGAGAGAGAGAGAGAGAGAGAGAGAAACTTCCTCACCGTAGAGAGAATGAGAGAGACGTGTGTACATAAAGAGTACTGAAGACTAAATTGAATTGAGGAGAGAGAGAGAAGAGCGAGATGCATTAGATTTTTTAGTGTAAACATTACAATGAGAGAGAGCGAGAGAGAGAGGGAGAGAGAGAGAGAGAGAGAGAGAGAGAGAGAGAGCGTTTGACTTAAACTTGTCTGTCAATAAAATCTATGATTCACCTCTTCGCATCTTTCTCATACAGTCGGAGAATTTGCTATTTTTAATTTGTTTATTTTTTGAATGAATGATTGTAGAGCATTATTAGCGACGCGAATGCTCTTATGTCCGTCACTTGCTCCAAGTCACTTTTGACGTTTATTGCCCAGCGTAAAAGTCGTTCATCTCAGTCGGCGACTGCGATTGATGGTTTTAAAGGACGATTTTTATCTCCGATTCAAATCTTCTTGCAGACTTCGAGGTGACTGATTGGCGGTGGGCGTTACGAATGGATCCTTACAGCGGCTCCCAGGCACTTTTCAAGAGAGAGAGAGAGAGAGAGAGAGAGAGAGAGAGAGAGAGAGAGAGAGAGAACTTCCTCTATTCTATATACTCTAAATATAGTCGAGGAAGTTTATCTCTCTCTCTCTCTCGTTGTATATATATGTACATATATGTATATATATACAAAGAGAGAGGGAGAGAGAGAGAGAGAGAGAGAGATAAGAACTTCCTCTATTAGAGAGAGAGAGAGAGAGAGAGAGATAAGAAGAACTTCGTCTACTAGAGAGAGAGAGAGAGAGAGAGAGAGAGAGAGAGATAAGAAGAACTTCATCTACTAGAGAGATAGAGAGAGAGAGAGAGAGAAAGATAAGAACTTCCTCGACTAGAGAGAGCGAGAGAAAACTTTCTCGATGAGAGAGAGCGAGAAAAAACTTCATCGATGAGAGAGAGAGAAAGCTTTCCTCGCCGGGGCGAGAGAGATAGACGAGAGAGAGAGAGAGATGAGAGAGAGAGAGATAGAGAGAGAGAGAAAAGAGAAGAGAGCCACGCAGGGTGCCAAGCCAACGGAGGTTTTCAGCACACTGATCCGAAACCCGACACGTTCGAAACGTGATACCAGAGGCTCGTTGCCAGCGGCCGCCATAAAACTGAAGACCTCATCTTTTTCGTCGTGGTGGGTTTGGGTGTGGCTTGGTGATAGTTTTTTTTTTTTTTTTGGGTGGGGGTGGGGTTAACGGTTAGAAATGGGGGGTTGAGGAGGTTGAGAAAGAGGGGTTGAGGGGTTGTATTTGCTTGTCTGGCTGTTATTTTTGGAACTGAATAGCTATACTAAGTTGCTTAGGTGCTATGATGTGGAGAGAGAGAGAGAGAGAGAGAGAGAGAGAGAGAGAGAGAGAGAGAGAGAATTAGAGTTTTATCGTAAACAGTACAATGTGAAATCTACTGAAAAAAAGTGAGACGTGTCTTTTGACTTAATATATTGAGAGAGAGAGAGAGAGAGAGAGAGAGAGAGAGAGAGAGAGAGAGAGAGAGAGTTAAATCTGAAATCAGAATGAAAAGCTATGACTGTTTCTTCTTATCCTTTGAAAATGAGTCCTTTTTTCATTATTTGTTATCTCTTTCCTTTTTTTCATTTTATTATTATGATTATGATTATTATTATTATTATTATTATTATTATTATTATTTTATTATTATTATTATTATTATTATATTTTTTTATTTTTTTTGCTCTATCACAGTCCTCTAATTCGACTGGGTGGTATTTGTAGTGTGGGGTTCCGGGATTATTATTATTATTATTATTATTATTATTATTATTATTATTATTATTATTATTATTATTATTATTATTATTATATGAGCAATTGCTTATGCGTATCCTTTTATTACAACTTTTCATTTGTTACTAAATTTTGTTTATTGTGTTGTTATACCCTTGTCTATTTGTATATGGTTCTGAGCCGAAATGTTGAATATTATTATTATTATTATTATTATTATTATTATTATTATTATTATTATTATTATTATTATTATTATTATTATTATTACTGTTCCTGGAAAACACTGGTCATTAAATATACACCAGAATATGGATCGAAGCCATGATTTTTTTCCAATTATCTCATGCTTAATTTTTAAATTAATTCGTGGCTGTTTAAAAGAAACTGGATCTTAAAGTTTTTTTTATATTAAGAAAAGAATTTACAGTCTTCGAATCACCGTTAATCTCGTCCTTGTATAAATAAAAAAAAAAAAAATAAGTGAAATATGCAGATAATCTGATAATTAGCTCAATAGTATAAGTTGGGATTGCCTACTGATTATTACAAAAGTCTTATAATGAAGGTCAATCTAAGTACTTTGGTGTCTATATATATATCTGTCTTTAGATTATTATTATTATTATTATTATTATTATTATTATTATTATTATTATTATTATTATTATTATTATTATCTACAGTTATATAAACCTGCGTAACCTTCCCGTTTCAG
The DNA here is from genome assembly GCF_015104395.2 of Macrobrachium nipponense. NCBI lineage: Eukaryota > Metazoa > Arthropoda > Malacostraca > Decapoda > Palaemonidae > Macrobrachium > Macrobrachium nipponense. The sequence continues at coordinate 105,471,559 of NC_061087.1, read as the reverse complement.
GTACACATCTGGGAAATAATAATAATAATAATAATAATAATGATAATAATAATAGAATATAATAATAATAATAATAATAATAATAATTTGGGAGGAGTCCCCTCTTTTAGGGCAGTCTTATTAAAAGCAATCGCTGTTGTGGAGCCCTCAATTGATTTCAACTATAATAATAATAATAATAATAATAATAATAATAATAATAATAATAATATAATAATAATAATAATAATAATAATAATAATAATAATAATAATAATAGGCTCCTAAAATAGTGGACACATAGTGCTTGTTAAGCCTTATTTTCCTTAGCATTCAAAGGTATTGGCAATTCCTACAAGTAATGCTATTTTTCCTACATAATAATAATAATAATAATAATAATAATAATAATAATAATAATAATAATAATAATAATAATAATAATAATAATAATAATAATAATAATAATAGTAGCCATGATTCCCATGACAAAAGTACTACAGAAGATGGATGCCGGTACCAACTCAAGAAAAGAGGCAACAAAATCAACCATCTGATGTTCATGGACGACATCAAGCTGTATGGTAAGAGCATCAAGGAAATAGATACCCTAATCCAGACTGTAAGGATTGTATCTGGGGACATCAGGATGGAGTTTGGAATAGAAAAATGCGCCTTAGTCAACATACAAAAAGGCAAAGTAACGAGAACTGAAGGGATAAAGCTACCAGATGGGAGCAACATCAAACACATAGATGAGACAGGATACAAATACCTGGGAATAATGGAAGGAGGAAATATAAAACACCAAGAGATGAAGGAACACGATCAGGAAAGAATATATGCAGAGACTCAAGGCGATACTCAAGTCAAAACTCACGCCGGAAAATAAATGATAAAAGCCATAAACACATGGGCAGTGCCAGTAATAGATACAGCGCAGGAATAGTGAATGGACGAAGGCAGAACTCCGCAGCATAGATCAGAAAACCAGGAAACAAATGACAATACAGCAAATACACCCAAGAGCAAATTATAACGGACAGACTATACATAACACGAAAGGAGGAGGGAGAGGACTACTAAGTATAGAGGACTGCGTCCAACATTGAAAAACAGAGCACGGGGGCAATATCTGAAAACCAGTGAAGAGTGGCTAAAGAGTGCATGGGAAGAAGGATTAATAAAAGTAGACGAAGACCCAGAAATATACAGAGAACAGGAGAAAGACAGAAAGAACAGAGGACTGGCCCAAACAAACAATGCACGGACAATACATGAGACAAACTAAAGAACTAGCCAGCGATGACAATTGCAATGGCTACAGAGGGAGAGCTAAAGAAGGAAACGTGAAGGAATGATAACAGCGGCACAAGAGCAGGCCCTAATAACCAGATATATTCAAAGTACGATAGAGGGAAATAAACATCTCTGCCATATGTAGGAGTGCAATACGAAAAAAATGAAACCATAAACCACATAGCAAGTGAAATGCCCGGCACTTGCACAGAACCAGTACAAAAAGAGGCATGATTCAGTGGCAAAAGCCCTCCACTGGAGCTGTGCAAGAAACATCAGCTACCTTGCAGTATAAGTGGTACGAGCACCAACCTGGGAGGGAGTGATAGAAAAACGATCAGGCAAAGATCCCTCTGGGGACTATGTATCAGAACGGATAGGGGTGATACGGTGCAAATAGACCAGACGTGACGTTGATTGACAAAGTCAAGAAGAAAAGTTATCCACTCATTGATGTCGCAATACCATGGGGACACCAGAGTGAAGAGAAAGAGAGGGAAAAAATGGATAAGTATCAAGAAATCTGAAAATAGAAATAAGAAGGATATGGGATATGCCATTGGGGAAATCATACCCATAATCATAGGGAGCACTAGCCACGATCCCAAGATCCCTGAAAAGGAATCTAGAAAAGATAGAGGCTGAAGTAGCTCCAGGGCTCCATGCAGAAGAGTGTGATCCTAGAAAACGGCACACATAGTAAGAAAAGTGATGGACTCCTAAAGGAGGCAGGATGCAACCCGGAACCCCACCCCCACTATAAATACCACCCAGTCGAATTGGAGGACTGTGATAGAGCAAAAAAATAAAAAAAAAAAAAAAAAAAAAAAAAAAAAAAAAAAAAAAAAATAATAATAATAATAATAATATAATAATAATAATAATAATAGCCACGTACAAGTGAAGAATTCATTTAAATGAATACTTTATATGGATAAGTGAATGAATGGCATATAAAAAAATGTGAAATGAGAACCCTTACTCAGGTCTGGAGAAAACCTAATAACTCATAGTTATGGCGCAACCCATGTTTTGATAACAATAGTTGTATGGTTTTACTAACAAACGGATTTTAAGCAGCTAATTGTTATATGATACAGTGGTCACAAATAGACATTTAGGTACAGTATATGCAAGGGGAGATTATTTTGTACATACCCATTACTATGATAATTATCTTGTGGAATTTGTGCTACATATGATTATCATAGTTATTTATTTTATTTGCTGTTTAAAAAAACTGATAATCGCTAGATTATAACCATACTTTTTATTGCAGAGTATACTTAATGATATATTAACCATTACTGATAGTATGACAGTTGTTGATAACTGCACTTTTTTACAGTATTATTATTATTATTATTATATTATTATTATTATTATTATTATTATTATTATTA
>NC_061087.1:105458878-105461378 GCF_015104395.2 Macrobrachium nipponense | reverse complement strand
GAAATGCCGTAGGAATGGGGCACAGCGTTGGAAATTGAATAAATAAAGAAAAAAGATTTTTACAAACAAATGTACTAATATTTTAATGAACGGGAGTAGAGAAATTAAAATAAATAAAATAAATATTAGCTTTCTAATTGGTGACATAAAGTAATAAGATACTTAGCATTCCGAAGGGGTATTCTGTGGATATATTAATTAGTATATGAACTAATTACTAGGTAAGTAAAATTAAAAGAATAACGCCTTCCAGGTCACATGCGCTGTGAGGTGGATTGGTGAATAATAATAATAATAATAATAATAATAATAATAATAATAATAATAATAATAATAATAACTCAATAATAATAATAATAATAATAATAATAATAATAATAATAATAATAATAATAATAATAATAATAATAATAATAATAATGATATATTTGAAGGAGACCCTCTTTCAAACAAGTGTTAATGAAAGATATTGCTGCATCATCTGCATTCAACTTATATATAGTCTTCTCTATTTACAAGCTAAATGTAGCTGATGCAGCAATATCTTTCAATAATATTATTAACAATAATAATAATAATCATACCTTTCGGATACACTAACCTATTATTCAATGGATTGATTAACCCAGCCTTGTACTGCCACGGGCTCTTGCTTTTCGAAGTATACTGTGAAAATATAATAATAATAATAATAATAATAATAATAATAATAATAATAATAACAATAATAATAATAATAATAATAATAATAATAATAATAATAATAATAATAATAATATAATAATAATAATAATAATAATAATAATAATAATAATAAAAAAGGCAAAGTAACGAGAACTGAAGGGATAAAGCTACCAGATGGGAGCAACATCAAACACATAGATGAGACAGGATACAAATACCTGGGAATAATGGAAGGAGGAGATATAAAACACCAAGAGATGAAGGACACGATCAGGAAAGAATATATGCAGAGACTCAAGGCGATACTCAAGTCAAAACTCAACGCCGGAAATATGATAAAAGCCATAAACACATGGGCAAGTGCCAGTAATCAGATACAGCGCAAGGAATAGTGGAATGGACGAAGGCAGAACTCCGCAGCATAGATCAGAAAACCAGAAACAAATGACAATACACAAAGCACTACACCCAAGAGCAAATACGGACAGACTATACATAACACGAAAGGAAGGAGGGAGAGGACTACTAAGTATAGAGGACTGCGTCAACATTGAAAACAGAGCACTGGGGCAATATCTGAAAACCAGTGAAGACGAGTGGCTAAAGAGTGCATGGAAGAAGGACTAATAAAATAGACGAAGACCCAGAAATATACAGAGACAGGAGAAAGACAGACAGAACAGAGGAACTGGCACAACAAACCAATGCACGGACAATACATGAGACAGACTAAAGAACTAGCCAGCGATGACAATTGGCAATGGCTACAGAGGGGAGAGCTAAAGAAGGAAACTGAAGGAATGATAACAGCGGCACAAGATCAGGCCCTAAGAACCAGATATGTTCAAAGTACGATAGACGGAAATAACATCTCTCCCATATGTAGGAAGTGCAATACGAAAAATGAAACCATAAACCACATAGCAAGTGAGTGCCCGGCACTTGCACAGAACCAGTACAAAAAGAGGCATGATTCAGTGGCAAAAGCCCTCCACTGGAGCCTGTGCAAGAAACATCAGCTACCTTGCAGTAATAAGTGGTACGAGCACCAACCTGAGGGAGTAATAGAAAACGATCAGGCAAAGATCCTCTGGGACTACGGTATCAGAACGGATAGGGTGATACGTGCAAATAGACCAGACGTGACGTTAATTGACAAAGTCAAGAAGAAAGTATCACTCATTGATGTCGCAATACCATGGGACACCAGAGTTGAAGAGAAAGAGAGGGAAAAAATGGATAAGTATCAAGACCTGAAAATAGAAATAAGAAGGATATGGGATATGCCAGTGGAAATCGTACCCATAATCAGGAGCACTAGGCACGATCCCAAGATCCCTGAAAAAGGAATCTAGACAAAAACTAGAGGCTGAAGTAGCTCCAGGTCTCATGCAGAAGAGTGTGATCCTAGAAACGGCACACATAGTAAGAAAAGTGATGGCAGGATGTAACCCGGAACCCCACACTATAAATACCACCCAGTCGAATTGGAGGATGTGATAGAGCAAAAAAAAAAAAAAAAAAAAAAAAAATTAAAAAAAAAAAAAAAAACCAAAAAAAAAAAAAAAAAAAAAAAAATAATAATAATAACTGGGAAACACTAGACTTTTAAAAGAAAAAGTATGATTAATAATATTAATAATAATGACATTAATAATAATAATAACAAGCAAATAAAAACTTCTTTCAGTTTTCCTCTGAAGATTGAAAAAGAAAACCCACAAAATCATGTGTGACGTGTTTACTTATAAATAAAACGTAAATATTTATAAGTAAACACGTTATACACAGTAATTTTGTGGGTCTCTTTTTCAAT
>NC_061087.1:105436171-105453378 GCF_015104395.2 Macrobrachium nipponense | reverse complement strand
CCTGAGGGTTACTTTTGAAAGACGTATCCCATCAGGAGAGGTGGAACACACGTAAACATCCTACCTATGTGAACTCTCTCTCCAGAGACTGGGAGTTTCCAACCCTGTGATTGGCTTATCAACAGCCAATCAGGAGCGTCGAATCTGCCTATATTCTGTTGCTGTGTCATTTTGCAAAATGTTTCACCCTACTGCCTCCTCAGTACCGACTACTACATCTGTTTTATATTTCTCTCTTACCTCCATGAGTTTCATTGCGTTAACTGACCAATACAAATGATTTTAGAGGATATATTTGCCGTTCAGGTCGTCAGACGTAAGATAGTTTCCATTAGTTTCAATGCCAACAAAGGTACTTTTTTTTTTATTACCAGTGAAGGCGTTAACCCTTTACTCGACTTTCGTTTATTATCGGACTTGGGGGTGGCTGGGGTGGCATAATTCTATAAACTCTTGTACTATCGTAGTAATGACAATAATCATGTCTATTACACTCACACACACACATATATTTATGTATATATTATATATACATAAATATATAAGAGTGTGTGTGTGTGTGTGTGTGTGTGTGGGATCCAGTGGACGCTGATGAGCCTCGTAAGGTCCGTGGTTCACTCCCAGTGGCGGTCTAGAGCCGTGCTCCCAGTCAACCCATCAGCGAAGAACTACACGCAGTCGCTGAGTTTTTAAGCAAAATGTATGAGCTGTTCGGTCAAATTTACCGTTTATGTATATATAAATGTATAAGCGGATTAAGACAATGAATAGAGCCAACATCGGCCTAGCGGTGACCCCCTTAGTCATCACCTAAGGGCATATCTTCCACTATGTATTTCGCCAGTGTAACTTCTTCTGTCATTCACTACTTGATATGGGTGGGAGTCAGTCCACCGAAATATATATAGTCCTTAGCTTTAAACCAGAGTGTTTTAATGGGCCTTTTGTACTTGAGACCTACCCTGTTTTAACAGAGAAATTATATAGATATTCATATATATATATATATATATATATATATATATATATATATATATGCGTGTGTGTGTGTCTGTATATTTTTATATTCATATATGTATATATATCAATAAATGTATCAGAAGATATGGAACGTGTTGATTGTAAAAATAAAGGCAAATATATGTGCATATATTGTGTGTGTGTGTGTTTATATGTATTATGTATATTTATTAACTATTTATATTAATTTAATAAAAAAAATATCACGTTTATAATCACACTTAGGTTAATTAATGCACTTGCAAATGTTGCAAATTCGCTATCATCTGCAGACGCAATATACGCTCACAGGACAAGAAGTTAATCATGAACATTTTTTCCCATCAATTTCTGTCTTTCGTAGGACGAAAAAAAAAAAGTACGACTTAACTGATGATTCAATTAGCGGGACGTCGTAGTAAAATATGATCTACTCTGGCAGCTGAGATTGATACAAAAAAAAAAAAAGCTCGACAAATTATTCTCACATGACACCGAGGGGGGAGCGAAAAGTATGACGCTTCGTCTATATATACATATATATATATATATATATATATATACACATATATATATATATATATATATATATATATATGTATGTATATATATATGTGTGTGTGTGTATAAAATTGTAAATATTAAATTATGTAAACTATAGATACACACACACACACACACACACACACACATATATATATATATATATATATATATATATATATATATATATATATATATATATATATATATCTATATATATATATATGTAAACTATACATACATACATATAAATGTGTGTAAGTTTTTGTGTATGTACATAATGTATATATGCATTATATATTATATATATATATATTATTATATCCATATATATATATTATATATATATATATATAAGTATATATATATAATATATATGTATATACAGACACACACACAGGGGCACAGAAGGAAGTGCTCTAAATATATGGTTGCAACGTTAAAATAGTGTTTTATAGGCCTTTTATCTTCATATTATACTGTTGTATTACAGTAAAAAGACATTCATATATCTATATATATACACTATATAATGTATATTGTTATGCAATCTATGAGAAGACGAACAGCTAAGGTGAAATAATATCCCCTTGTAGCAGGCCACTTTGAAGTGACGTCATCAACTTCAAATCTACGTCCTTCATAAATATTTTCTATCAACTTCACTTAAAACAAAACCATCAAAGGCTGATTTTCAAATTCCATAGAATATATTGTAACAAATGATTATCTCTTTCGTCTGCAAGCTTTTTATCAATATCGTCTGTAAGCTCTAACAATATCGTCTGTAAGCTTTTTAACAATATCGTCTGCCAGCTTTTCAAAAATATTGTCTATAAACATTTTATCAATATCGTCTGCGACCTTTTTAACAATATCGTCTATTAACTTTCTATCAATATCGTCTGCAAGCTTTTGATCAATGTCGTCAGCAAGCTCCTTAACATTATCGTCTGCAAGCTTTTGATCAATGTCGTCTGCAAGCTTTTGATCAATGTCGTCTGCAAGATTTTGATCAATGTCGTCTGCAAAATTTTGATCACTGTCGTCTGGAAGCTCCTTTACAATATCGTCTGCAAATTTTTTATCACTATCGTCTGCAAGCTTTTTAACCATATTGTCGCCAAGCTTGTTATCAGTATCGTCTACAAGCTTTTTATCAATATCGTCAGCAAGCTTTTGATCAATGTTGTCTGTAACCTTTTTAACAATATCGTCTATAAACTTTTTATCAATATTGTCTGCAAGCTCTTTAACAGTATCGTCTATAAACTTTTTATCAATATCTTCGCAAGCTGTTTTATCAATATCGTCTGCAAGCTTTTTAACAATATCGTCCGCAAGCTTTTTAACAATATCGTCTGCAAGCTTTACATCAATGTCGTCTGCAACCTTTTTAACAATATCGTCTACAATCTTTTTATCAACGTTGTCTGCAAGTTTTATCAATATTGTCTGCAAGCTTTTGATCAATGTCGTCTGCAACCTTTTTAACAATATGGTATATAAAGTTTTTATCAATATCGTCTGCAAACTTTTTATCAATATCGTCTATTAACTTTCTATCAATATTGTCTGCAAGCTTTTGATCAATATCGACTGCAAGCTTTTGATCAATGTCGTCTGCAAGCTCCTTAACAATATTGTCTGCTAGCTTTTGATCATTGTCGTCTGCAAGCTTCTTAACAATATCGTCTGCAAGCTCCTTAACAATATCGTCTGCAAGCTTTTGATCAATATCGTCTGCAACCTTTTTAACAATATTGTCTATAAACTTTTTATCAATATCATCTTCAAGCTTTTGATCAATGTCGTCTGCAAGCTCCTTAACAATATCGTCTGCAAATTTTTCATCAATATCGGCTGCAAGCTTTTGATCAATGTCGTCTGCAAGCTTCTTAACAATATCGTCTGCAAATTTTTCATCAATATCGGCTGCAAGCTTTTGATCAATGTCGTCTGCAAGCTCCTTAACAATATCGTCTGCAAATTTTTCATCAATATCGGCTGCAAGCTTGTTATCAGTATCATCTGCAAGCTTTTGATCAATGTTGTCTGCAAGCTTTTGATCAATGTCGTCTGCAAACTCTTTAACAATATCGTCTATAAACGTTTTATCAATATCGTCTGCAAGATTTTGATCAATGTCGTCTGCAAACTCCTTAACAATATCGTCTGCAAATTTTTTAACATTATCGTCTGCAAGCTTTTTAACAATATCGTCTACAAGCTTTTTATCAATATCGTCTACAAGCTTTTTATCAATATCGTCTGCAAGCTTTTCATCAATATTGTCTGCAAGCTTTTGATCAATGTCTGCAAGCTTTTTAACAATGACGTCTATAAACCTTTTATCAATATCATCTGCAAGCTTTTGATGAATATTGTCTGCAAGCTTTTGATCAATGTCGTCTGCAAGCTCCTTAACAATATCGTCTGCAAATTTTTTATCAATATTGTCTACAAGCTTTTCATCAGTATCGTCTGCAAGCTCTTTATCAATATCATCTGCAAGCTTTTTCTCAATATCGTCTGCAAGCTTTTTATCAATATCGTCTACAAGCTTTTTATCAATATCGTCTGCAAGCTTTTTATCAAAATTGTCTGCAAGCTTTTCATCAATATCGTCTGCAAGCTTTTTATCAATATCGTCTGCAAGCTTTTCATCAATATCGTCTGCAAGCTTTTTATCAATATCGTCTGCAAGCTTTTTCTCAATATCGTCTGCAAGCTTTTTATCAATATCATCTGCAAGCTTTTTATCAATATCGTCTGCAAGCTTTTTATCAATATCGTCTGCAAGCTTTTTATCAATATCGTCTGCAACCTTTTTATCAAAATTGTCTGCAAGCTTTTCATCAATATCGTCTGCAAGCTATCAATGTTTTTCGTCTGATTTTTTCAATGTCGCGAATTTTTTCAAAACGTTTTTCTGCAAGCTCCTTAACAATATCGTCTGCAAATTTTTTTATCAATGTCGTCTGCAAGCTTAGTTAAAAAAAACAGTATCCTCTGCAAGCTTTTTTTTATCAATATCGTCTGCAAGCTTTTGATCAATGTTGTCTGCAAGCTCTTTAACAATATCGTCTATAAACTTTTTATCAATATCGTCTGCAAGCTTTTTATCAATATCATCTATTAAAACTTTTGATCAATGTCGTCTGCAAGCTCATTAACAATAGCGTCTGCAAATTTTTTTATCAATATCGTCTACAAGCTTTTTAAACCATATTGTCTGCAAAGCTTGTTTATCAGTATCGCCTACAAGCTTTTTAATCAATATTGTCTGTAAGCTTTTCAATCAATATCAACTGCAAGCTTTTTAAAACAATATCGTCTGCAAGCTTTTTTTTATCAATATCGTCTGCAAGCTTTTGATCATGTCGTTTGCAAGATCTTTAACAATATTGTTTGCAAGCTTTTTTTTATCAATACGTCAGCAAGCTTTTGATCAATGTTGTCTGCAAGCTTTTGATCAATATCGTCTATAAACCTTTTATCAATATCGTCTGCAAGCTTTTTAATATCGTCTGCAAGTTTTTCAGCAGTATCATCTGCAAGGTTTTTGTCAATATCATCTGCAAGCTTTTGATCATGTCATCTGCAAGCTCCTTAACAATAATCGTCTGCAAAGCTTTACATCAATGTCGTCTGCAAGTTTTTTAAAACAATATCGTCTATAAAACTTTTTATCAGTGTCGTCTGAAAGCTTTTGATCAATGTCATCTGCAAGCTCCTTAACAATGTCGTCTGCAAGCTTTACATCAATGTCGTCTGCAACCTTTTAAAAACAATATCGTCTCGAAAGCTTTTTGATCAATGTCGTCTGCAAGCTTTTAACAATATCGTCTACAATCTTTTTATCAATGTCGTCTGCAACCTTTTACAATATCGTCTACAATCTTTTTATCAATGTCGTCTGCAACCTTTTTTAACAATATCGTCTACAATCTTTTTATCAATGTCGTCTTCAAGCATTTGATCAATGTCGTCTGCAAGCTTTTCATCAATAGCTTTCCAGCCAGCTGAAAATAGGTATGCTAAATATTTTTGCTGCAACCTCTCTAGTTACTACATTCAGTAAGGTCGCCTTCTTTTGCACTATATCTATGACTTCTAATTCGCAGCATCATCGAAAAAAGGGAAAGTTTCCGCTCCTCATTCAGTATTATTAAACTCATCTTTCCAGTCATTCCATTATAACCCCGTGTTTTCCATCTCCTGAGTTTTTATTTTTTATTTTTGGTTCTGTTTAAAAAACTTTGACTTTATTAGTAAATCCTTGCAGGTTTTCGGCAACATTTAAAATAATGTAGTTAGCAAACGAAGCGTCATTTTTATTTTCAGCTGAATTCATCTTTCCATCCATTTCAGTGTTTTCCATCTCCAGAGTTTTTTTTTTTTTTTCATTTTTGGTTCTGCTTCAAAAACTGCGTCTTTATTAATAAATCCTTCCAGGTTTTCAGCAACATTTGGTATATAAATCAAATTGTCCATCCTCCTCACATATCACTTATTCCTGACCTGCGTAGCGTTGTCTTTCTTCTTATTCTCCCAATGACAACGTTGCCATTGACCCATCCCTCCTTTTGGTAGTATTGTCCTTCTTAGATTTCCAACCCATGGATATGTCATTGATATTCCTATGGAGTACCTCAGCATCAATGTCTCGCCTTGAATACATAGCTTTGTCAACATTATCAGGCTGTTTTTCCAGGTATTCCTTCGTATCTCCTCTTGGTCTTCGTTGAACTACACTATCTAGAAGAGGTCTTAGACTGTCTTCTTTGCGTTCTGAATCTCCTCCCTGAAGTTGTCTGCTTGTACCTTTAGTATTCGTCTAGTTATTATCGTCCCATATTCCAGTACCTCATTCCAGTAAACTGATATTATACAGGGTTGGCAATGATTAAATCAAACTGATTTAATCAGGTGATTAAACAAATTATTATTTTTTTTCATTTGATCATGAATTTTTCAAATTTTTTTATTTCTGATTTTTGTAATTTGTAAAGCAAATGAAATTTTAAAATACGGTTTGGAGGTTAATAAAAACTTAAGCATAACTGTTCAGCATCTATTTATTTTCATATAAAAAAATTGCAAGTACGTACTTTAGGCCAGAACTGGAAACCTAAAAGATAAATCAATGGTGATTCTGTCATAAAATACATTTTGAGGGAAAAAAGTATTGAAAAAACTTCTAACAAATAAAATACCAAATAAATAAAAAAATCAAATAAATAAATCAAATAAATAACTGATTTAAAAAAAATATTCAAAAAAAGTAAAAAAAAAATCACCAACCCTGCTGATATATAAATATTCCTGATGTTAAGCCAGTTCTGAATGATTGCGTATTGCGTATACCCTTTAATGGTTTTTACAGTACTAAAACTCTATTTTAAGCAGACTGATATGCATTCTTGTTGTTAATGCACTCTATTTGAATTTCAGTATGCCCTGTAATGGTTACCATAGTAGATTCACATCAACCGTGCATTTGATGTTTAGGCCGGTCCCTTACGACGCTCCAGATTGGCTGTTGATAAGCCAATCACTCTCGAGAGAGAGTTCACATGGGTAGCTCTCTGAGGGATAGTTTTCAAAAGTATCCCTCAGGAGAGGTGGAACATAGACGCAGCCTATGTGAACTCTCGAGAGAGACTGAGAGTTTCCAGCCCTGTGATTGGCTTATCAACAGCCAATCAGGAGCGTCGTAAGGGACTGGCCTAGACATCAAATGCACGGTTGATGTGAATCTACTATAGTAATGGAATCTATTTTGATTGCATTGCAAAGGCCTCTAGATAGATGTCCAGCTTCAAGAAGCTTTACTGTTTTTCAACCCAGATACTTGCGTGCATTTTTTTGTTGGGGAGGGCTGCTGTTGTAAAACTTTAGCGTGGCACTGAGCGCCTGGTGAACACTGCCCCCATCTGCTTTCTCTGTAGCTCCTAAAATTTATCAGCGCTTTTATTTCCCCTCTTGATTAATGTCTGCTCGATCTATTTGGCGTCTATGAAGAGCCATCTGGGGAAGTCTATGTAGACGTGCCCAGGGCATCAAAATTCTGAAAGCTGTTTTAAACTAGCTATACAAAAGAATTTTAAATTCCACGAGTTTGCGATAAAGAAAATTTCTCGTAAAAGTCATGAAGGAAACAAAATCAATAATTTTGATACGTGAAACTTAAATTATTACCTTGATAACCATCTCTCTCTCTCTCTCTCTCTCTCTCTCTCGTCTCTGGAAAGCGGGATCTGAAAGCTACTTGGGAATTGAATAACTCAATTCAAATCATGAAAACTGTATTAAAATTTCATGACTGTAGAATAAAGAAATAAATAATCTTATCTCTCTCTCTCTCTCACTCTCTCTCTCTCTGGAAATGGGATTGAATTAGCTATAAAAAGACACATTAAATTTCATGACTTTAAGAAAAAGAAAATTTGTCTTGAATGTAAAGAAGAAAACAAATCCTTGTATATTAAGTGAAACCATTTACTCACCCCCCCTTCCTCTCTCTCTCTCTCTCTCTCTCTCTCTCTCTCTCTCTCTCTCTCCTTGCGTATCAGGATTCGCGCAAAAGGAAGAACCATTTTATCAGATGCACCACGTTGTTGCTTACCAGGAAATGTATACGAGAGAGAGAGAGAGAGAGAGAGAGAGAGAGAGAGAGAGAGAGAGGCCCTACCGGGGTATCAGTTTTCTCTTCCCTAAATGGCTCTTCTACCAACCTCTTCCCTCCCTCCCTCCTTCCTTCCCCGTTATCTCTCTCTCTCTCTCTCTCTCTCTCTCTCTCTCTCTTCTAATACTAAAGTTATCGAGTTTGAAATTCATATTGTTTTCTGCATTGTTGCTGAGAAACCTCCAAAGTCTCTCTCTCTCTCTCTCTCTCTCTCTCTCTCTCTCTCTCTCTCTTCGTTTCTGTATTCCAACGATTTTCTTTTTTTTAAGGATACTCTTCTCCAATAACTTTTTGCGAGAGAGGAATATATTTTCCCGTAGAATCTGGATTTCAACCCTAAAAATATTCTTGGAAATATTGTTTATGAAGGAAATTTATTTGTAATTTAATTTTGCTCTATTGGTATTAATGACCTTCGCTTTTGTGACGCCGGTGTATGATAACTTAGCAGATACAAACGCACTTATGCTGTTGTTGGGTCGGGTATATACAAAATAGTTTCTGCAAGATCTTGGTTGATTGTCGAAATCAGTGCTTGCCCAATTAATACCGCTCCCTCCCTTGGCACCCACACCCCCTTCCTTCCTCCTTCCTCTGCCCTCTCTTGCTCTCCCCCCCCCCCCCCCCCCCCCCCCCCCCCCCCCCCCCACCCCCCCCCCCCCCCCGCCCCCACCACCCAAAGTATAAACATCAAAAGTGTATTAGTTCGTAGGTTCGTCACCAGAGGGCTGGGTATTGCCAGACAGGTCCAGAGAGAGTAGTAGAGAAACCGCGTTCGCGAGGAGGATCAGTTTGCACCTGGTCTTGTCAGAGACAAGACGTAGACGCCTTAGCTCCCGAGGGTGGGGGAGGGCGGGCCGAGTTCTCAAATTCGGTTTTCGGAGTTTGTTCGAACGGACTTCGACAGTGAGATGAGTGGTTAGTCGACGGATTTTCCTTTCACGTAGAGGGAATGGATCCTCTCCGATTGCTGACGTACTTTCATTTATTGGTCAGTTTCTAATGACTGGCTTTATTTTGCTTTTTTGTTTGTTTTCTTGGAAGTTTCGTCACGAAGGATTGATAATGTTTTGTGTGTGTGTGTTTTGTCGTTTTACGGACGTGGGATTTAAATAAACGGCGGACGAACCTGGAAGCAGTAGATACTAGTGAGAAGAAGATAAACATAAAGACGTGGAAATTGTGTCAAGAAATGTGCAAGACAATAATTACAGATATGAGAAATCATTGAAAAGAATGCACCGTTATATGTTTAAATTTATTTATACTAAATTAATGCCCAGTTCCTTATGCTGCCAAGACAATAATTGACTTCACCAGCGAAAGGAATACTTTTCAAAGAAATCAAACTTTTATTATATATTAACAGTTAATGAATGAAGACGTGATTTATATTATTCAGTCTCGTGATTCTTGTTGTTCTAATTTGTTTACGTAAACTCTGAACGAAAGTGAAAAAGGTTTCCTGTATGGGTACAGAGAAGTGGTGATAGCAGAGGATTACAGAAGGTTAACTTCGTAAACAAAATAATTTATGAAGACAAAATAATTTACGAAGGAAAGTTATAAGTGTTAGTTCTCTGTAATAATTATTTTGTTCAATACAATTATTACTTCGTTACAAATGTTTGTAATATCGATGATAGTAACAGAGGTGTTGTGAGGAACATTGAGAATGTGTTAGATATAAGTATTATATCTCCTAATATTCGCTCATTGTAGGTGTTTACTATGATAATGATAGTCTACTATGATAATGATAGTCATTATATTAGTATTATAAAGGGGGTCTCCGCCAAAATGTGTGTGTATATATATATATATATATATATATATATATATATATATATATATATATATATACATACTACATTATATATATATATATATATATATATATATATATATATATATATATATATATTATATATATATATATATGCATACATTACATATATATATATATATATATATATATATATATATATATATATATATATATATATATATAACATGCTTATTACATAAGAGTATTATCTCTTCCAACTATTGCAGAGGTAATAATAATAATAATAATAATAATAATAATAATAATAATAATAATAACAATAATAATAATAATAACAATAACAATAATGATAATAATATAATAATAATAATAATAATCAATAATAATAATAATATACTCCATAATAATAATAATAATAATAATATAATAATAATATTTGTTAAAAACCATTGACATGCTGCCATTCAGCACTATTAATCTTGTAAAGAGTCTTCTCTATCTTTTCTATCTTAGAGAAGACTCTTTACAAGATTAATAGTGCTTGAAGCAAAAAGCAGTCATTTTTAACAAAACATGCCTACGAGAGGGTCTCCGTCCAAAATAATAATAATAATAATAATAATAATAATAATAATAGATTTACTTAAACATTTCTCTGTAAAATTACTTTAAAAATTAAAATATTCAGTGGAGACAAATACATTAGCAGGAATGTTTTGGGGGGCTTAGCCCCCTCGTGATGCTGTGATATCAGTCTTTATGATGATAGTAAGATTAACAGGTATTGCTAATGATAGTGACACTGATAATAGATAACAATGATATCATTCGTCATGACCAGGCCTCTCTCTCTCTCTCTCTCTCTCTCTCTCTCTCTCTCTCTCTCTCTCTCTCTCTCTCTTATCAGGTTAATTTGTAATTATTATGTAATTGATTTTTATACTTTGTGATAATTGGCCTATAAGAAAATCACGTCCAATATAATAATAATAATAATAATAATACTAATAATTTCATTATTCATAATATTAACTTCCGTAATGTACAGTTAACTCTCTGAATTGATGTAACTATTGATATAACTATAATTTTTTCCGTTATTATTCTGGCTTAGATTTTGTTTAATGTTGTTATTAATCAATACAATGAATGTCTTTTATTGAAAATAAATATCTTAGACTTTTTTTTAGAGAGCCGGATTATTATTATTATCATTATTATTATTATTATTATTATTATTATTATTATTTATTATTATTATTATTATTCTTATATTTTTATTATTATTATTATTATTATTATTATTATTTATTATTTATAAATGGACAGAGTGGCTCAATTAACACGTCATTCTTTATCTGAAATAACAAACAAAATCCCGGATACGAGAGAGAGAGAGAGAGAGATAAAACTATATCACTTACAAATAAGAGAGTAAAAAAAAATCACCCAGAAAAAAATTGAAAAAAAAGATAAATAAAAATTAGAATAAAAAAAAAGGCAAAATCCATCCATCTGTAACCTCCCCATTTCCGTCCCTTCCCCCTCCCCCTTCCCCTCCCCCTCTCTCTCCCCCATTCTGCGTACACGGTATGGCCGCGTCATATCACATGTCAATTAGCAACTTGCTTTCTTCGTATCTGAGGCTTAAACTGAGAGTCACAGAACTTTAATTAGAGTAGGGAGGGTTCGGTTGTGGGGCTGGTTTGTGTTGGGGGGGGGGGGGGGGGGGGGGGGGGGGGGGTTAGGAGGGGATGTTAAGAGGCCTCTCTCTCTCTCTCTCTCTCTCTCTCTCTCTCTCTCTCTCTCTCGATGGGAAGCGCTTGATGTGGGTATGTCTGGTTGTATTTTCCACTACAAGAAAGTATACTCAACGTATATATGTTCGTACGTACCATTGCTAGATAATACACTTTATATATATGTATACAATATATATACATACATACACACACACAGAATATATATATGTATATATTTCATATATATATATATATATATATTATATATACACGCATATACATAATACATACCCACAGTCCATCAGCATCACGTCATTCTGGTAACCCAACAAACACCTAACATAATCATTATTTTTTTTATCAATTTTTTTTTTTTTATCTTCACCTTTATACAAAATGGCGGTCCTAATCTTACACAGCATGACGCGTCATATGCAAATTTCCGTAACGCTAGACACAATTTATTGTCTAAAGGACTTCTTCGGACCTTGGACTTCTTCGGTGCCCGCTGGACTTTTGTATCTCGTCGTGGCAAAGGATTAGGGAGGGGAGGAGGTGAGGGGGGGGGGGGGGGGGAATTGTATCCATTTGATGAGTATCGAGTGTCTGCACCTGTATTTGTTCGTAAAATGGGGAAAATTTTTTTTTTTTGGATTTTTCTTCCAAAATCATTGACGCCGATGTAATTTCAAACGCCATTGTTATGGCGTCCGAGAAAGACAGTGAAATTTATATCCGTCTCCTCCCCCTTTTCGGAGAGAGAGAGAGAGAGAGAGACGCGTAACGTCGATCCTTATCATGATAATGATGAACATTTCTGAAGAGGTTGTGAGAATGGAAAATTCTTTCTGGGGTTGGGGGAGGGTTGATGACGCCAGTGCACCTCACACGGTGTACCGTAGGCATTACTGAACGCCCGTTTGCGGCGTCCCTTAGGCCCCTAGCTGCTGCAACCCCCCGCCCCCCTTTTCGTCACTTTTACTGTTCCTCCGTTCATATTCTCTTTCTTCCCTCTCACGTACCTACACCGAGAGGTTTTGTCCCTTTCAAACCTCTTCACCGTCAATTTCCCTTTCAGCTGAATGACCTCTCAGGTCCCAGCGCTGCTCGGCCATTGTCCTAGATTTTAATAATTCATTCGTTCACGAATTAAAAGAGGATGATGATGATGATCAGATTATTTTGTTATATGGAAATCTCGGGAAACTCATATTCTTTAGTCCTCACTATTCTTTTAAGGTTCTGTAAGAAATGATTCCTTTTTAATTATTTTTTAAAATTTTATTTATTTATTTTATTTAATATTTTTTTGCGATCTTGCTCTCAGTACCTACCAAAAAGATAAAGTGAATAATAATAATAATAATAGTAAATTTATTATTATTATCATTATTATTATTATTATTATTATTATTATTATTATTATTATTATTATTATTATTATTATTATTATCTCAAGTAAGCTCGAACGTAAAACTGTAGTAAAGGTGTCATCTAAATCAGGAAAACAAATCCCTTATTCCCATTATAGTGTCAAACCTGAGGTTTACTAACCCAGCAATCCTATCTACTTCTAAAGTTACATTTCATTATTCCCGTAACAACCACAAACGAAATCTCTCTCTCTCTCTTCTCTCTCTTCTCTCTCTCTCTCTCTCTCTCTCTCTCTCTCTCTCATAGGCTTAAAAACGACCCGACAAAAAGGTCATATTTCCGGAAATTCGAATTAATCAGAAGTGTCTCCTGTTCAGAGATGTCTGCGTGACTTGACATATGTTTAACCGTCTATGATAATTATAATAATAATAATAATAATGATAATAATAAAATATCAAATTGATGATTTGTTTGTTTAGATAACAACTTTATGATTGATTCAGATTAGTGTTCAGTGATAATAATATAGTAATAATAATGATGATAATAATAATAATAGTAATAATAATAATAATGGATTTGTTTTACTTAATTTAGATGACATCATTACAACAGGTTTACGTTCAAGGTAATTTGAAATAATAATAATAATAATAATAATAATAATAATAATAGCATACTGTATAATAATAATAATAATAATAATAATAATAATAATAATAATAATAATAATAATAATAATAATAATAATAATAATAGGTACCGATGAAGTCCATGGATACTGGCTCACAAACTTCAAGGCCCTACACCCAGAATAGCAGAACAACTCCAGCATTGTATCACGAATCACCATGCGCCCAAATGGATGACCACGGGAAGAACATCCTTAGTCCAGAAAGACAAGAGTAAGGGAAATATAGCCAATAACTACAAGCCTATCACCTGCCTACCAATAATGTGGAAGTTACTAACAGGTATCATCAGCGAAAGGCTATACAACTACCTAGAGGAAAACAAACACCATCCCCACCAACAGAAAGGCTGCAGAAGGAAGTGTAGGGGCACAAAAGACCAGCTCCTGATAGACAAAATGGTAATGAAGAACAGTAAGAGAAGGAAAACCAACCTAAGCATGGCATGGATAGACTATAAGAAAGCCTTCGACATGGTACCACACACATGGCTAATAGAATGCCTGAAATTATATGGGGCAGAGGAAAATACCATCAGCTTCCTCAAAAATACAATGCGCAACTGGAATACAACACTTACAAGCTCTGGAATAAGACTAGCAGAGGTTAACATCAGGAGAGGGATCTTCCAGGGCGGCTCACTGTCCCCACTACTCTTCGTAGTAGCCATGATTCCCATGACAAAAGTACTGCAGAAGATGGATGCTGGGTATCAACTCAAGAAAAGAGGCAACAGAATTAACCATCTGATGTTCATGGACGACATCAAGCTGTATGGTAAGAGCATCAAGGAAATAGATATCCTAATCCAGACTGTAAGGATTGTATCTGGGGACATCAGGATGGAGTTTGGAATAGAAAAATGCGCCTTAGTCAACATACCAAAGGGCAAAGTAACAAGGACTGAAGGGATAAAGCTACCAGATGGGAACAACATCAAACACATAGATGAGACGGGATACAAATTCCTGGGAATAATGGAAGAAAACGAGGAAACATATGACAATACACAAAGCACTACACCCAAGAGCAAATACGGACAGACTATACATAAGACGAAAGGAAGGAGGGAGGGGACTACTAAGCATAGAGGACTGCGTCAATATCGAGAACAGAGCACTGGGGCAATATATGAAGACCAGTGATGATGAGTGGCTCAAGAGTGCATGGGAAGAAAGACTGATAAAAGTAGACAAAGACCCAGAAATATACAGAGACAGGAGAAAGACAAGCAGAACAGAGGAATGGCATAACAAACCAATGCACGGACGATACATGAGACAGACTAAAGAACTAGCCAGCGATGACACGTGGCAATGGCTACTGAGGGGAGAGCTCAAGAAGGAAACTGAAGGAATGATAACAACGGCACAAGATCAGGCCCTAAGAACCAGATATGTCCAAAGAACGATAGATGGAAATAACATGTCTCCCATATGTAGGAAGTGCAATACGAAAAATGAAACCATAAACCACATAGCAAGCGAATGTCCGGCACTTGCACAGAACCAGTAGAAAAAGAGGCATGATTCAGTAGCAAAATCCCTCCACTGGAGCCTGTGCAAGAAACACCAGCTACCTTGCAGTAATAAGTGGTACGAACACCAAGCTGAAGGAGTGATAGAAAACGATCAGGCAAAGATCATCTGGGACTATGGTATCAGAACAGATAGGGTGATTCGTGCAAATAGACCAGACGTGACGTTGATTGACAAAATCAAGAAAAAAGTATCACTCATTGATGTCGCAATACCATGGGACACCAGAGTTGAAGAGAAAGAAAGAGAAAAAATGGATAAGTATCAAGACCTGAAAATAGAAATAAGAAGGATATGGGATATGCCAGTGGAAATTGTACCCATAATCATAGGAACACTAGGCACGATCCCAAGATCTCTGAAAAGGAACCTGGAAAAGCTAGAGGCTGAAGTAGCTCCAGGACTCATGCAGAAGAGTGTGATCCTAGAAACGGCGCACATAGTAAGAAAAGTGATGGACTCCTAAGGAGGCAGGATGCAACCCGGAACCCCACACTAAAAATAACACCCAATCGAATTAGAGGACTGTGATAGAGCAAAAAAAAAAAATAATAATAATAAAAAATAATAATAATAGCATACTGTTCAATGAGGTTTGAGAGAGAGGTTATCTTCCGAGATGATAATAATAATATTAATAATAATATTAATAATAATAATAATAATAATAATAATAATAATAATAGCATACTGTTCAATGAGGTTTTAGGGAGGATCATCTTCCGAGATAATAATAATAAAAATAATAATAATAATAATAATGATAATAATAATTAATAATAATGATAATAGCATACTGTTTAATGATGTTTTAGGAAGGATCATCTTCCGTCGCAATATTAATAATAATAAGAAGGATAATAATAATGATAGTTCCTGCAGATAAGACTCAATAACTGCATTGCATTCAACCACAAATCCTCAGCGTCTCTTGGGGAATCAGCCTTTGGGGGGGGAAAGAAAGAAGTAAAACGTACTGATTAATCTCCGTCGGTGGAAGGAACGCGACCCGAGCAAGTGTATCCGATGTCGGGGTAATTTAATCTGCATATCCCAAATATGCGATGGTAATACGATCCCAAATGCTCCTGGGCCAAGACCATGCGCCCCCCCCCCCACCTCTTTGGGCCAGCCGAGGCAACCCCCCGCCCCTCCCCCGCGAGGAATGGGAGGGGTGAAGGATTCTACCATGGCAGACCTCTCCCCCTACCGTCCCCCAGGCCCCCCCCCTATCCATCCAAGGGGGTATCCTGACCAGCATGATCCTCACCCACTGGCCATATAGTACCCCAGGGGACACTCAAGGTTAAAGACCTTTGTTGTGGCATATAGCCACAGGAAGGAGAGATATGTCATTAGGATCCCTCAAGGAAGGAAAGATGTTAAAATGACCTTCAAGTACTGATTGATTGATTGATTGATTTATTTATTTTATCACACTACTACCCTAAAACAATTGTCCTTTTTTTTGCAATCATCTACTTATATTTGCAGACACTTAAGAGACTTCTCTCAGCGGAAGTAACAAATAGTTAAAATGATTTAAATAGTTCACACTTGAAGAAATATAAAGTTTATAAGTTACAATGATTTCAATAGTTTACATTTAAAAAACATAGATATTTATAAGTTACAATGATTTAAATAGTTCACATTTAAAAAGATATAAATATTTATGTTACAATGATTTAAATAGTTTACATTTAAAAAAAATATATAAATATTTATACATTCAAAAACATCAACTAAAGTAACTTTCCTTGTCGACCATTTGTTCCATTTCGTTAGTAGCGTAACGTGACATTTAAGTAAAAGAAAAAATCTTAAGAAAAAAAA
>NC_061087.1:105426171-105428671 GCF_015104395.2 Macrobrachium nipponense | reverse complement strand
TATATATATACATATTATATATATACACACATATATATTATATATCTATATATAAAATATATATATATATCATATATATATATATATATATATATATATATATATATATTTAACATTATTTATGGCATGTGTGTACATGTCAGTAAAACATTTTCTGTATAATATATCAAAAGGGTAAAAATTGCACAAAACACCTGAGAGAGAGAGAGAGAGAGAGAGAGAGAGAGAGAGAGAGAGAGAGAGAGAGAGAGCAGAGATGCGAGGTTAATGAAATTCAACAGGTGCATTGAGAAACCGTTGACTCTACCTCGTGTTAGCTTAATTCTTCCTCACTCACCTTCTCCTCCTCCTCCTCCTCTTCTCTTATTCCTTTTCCTTGTTCACCTCCTCTTCGCCTCTTCCTTCTTTCTTGTGCTCTTCTTGCTGCTTCTCTCATTCTTCATTCCTCTCCTCTCTCTCTTGCATTTCCTCACTTTCTGTTCCTGTGCCTCCGCCACTTCCCGCCCCCCCCCCCCTTACCCTCTCTTTCGCTTCCTCCCTATTTCTTTCTCCTCCTCTCTCTCTCCCTCCTTATTCCCCCCTCATTTTTACCTCCTTTTCTGAGTCAGAATTTCTCTTGCTTTCTTCTTCCTTCATTGTAAATGGGGCTGATAGTCTCGGAGTGTATTATATGTATGTATATATATATATATATATATATATATATATATATATATATATATACTATATATATATATATATAATATATATATATGTATATATATAATATAGTTATATAATTATATACTAAATATATATTATATAATATATATAAGAGATCATCCTCACGTGAAAATGAAAGGAGGTACCAAGACTTTCAACTTTTATTCCAGTCATCTTCAGGGTACTGAACTTATACAAGAAAGCAACATGAGGCCACAAATAATAAAACAAGTCAACAACCTACTTATGTATGCATATAAACATTGTTCAAAGCAAAAGACATACTTAGTGGAAATATGCAGTTACTAAAATCACAGTACAAAACTATCTGTTTGTAAAATATCTAACAACTTGTTTAACTTTTAAATCGTCAAGAATAAAACTTTTTAATTCGTCCATCTTGAAAAGACCATCGCTCATATTCATGTTACTAAAAGAACTAATGAGGCAACCTTCAACTAACAATCTGTCATACATTGATGAACTTCTAAAAACGACTCTAGCTGAATTCCAGTCTATGGGGATTTTGAACACCCTATAGACTGGAATTCAGCTAGAGTCGTTTTTAGAAGTTCATCAATGCATGACAGATTGTTAGTTGAAGGTTGCCTCATTAGTTCTTTTAGTTACATGAATATGAGCGATGGTCTTTTTAAGATGGACGAATTGTTAAAAAGTTTTATTCTTGACGATTTAAAAGTTAAACAAGTTGTTAGATGTTTTACAAACAGATAGTTTTGTACTGTGATTTTAATAACTGCATATTTCCACGAAGTATGTCTTTTGTTTTGAACAATGTTTATTTGCATACTTAAGTAGGTTGTCGACTTGTTTTATTATTTGTGACCTCATGTTGCTTTCTTGTATAAGTTATTCTCTTGAAATTGTTCAGTACCCTGAAGATGACTTTGAAATAAAAGTTGAAAGTCTTGGCACCTCCTTCTTTCATTTTCACGTGAGGATCTCTTATATACTTCACCCACGGGACCATTGTGAATTGCAAGATATATATACATATATATATATACAATATATATATATATATATATATATATATATATATATATATGTGTGTATATATATATATATATATATATATTATATAATATATATATATATAAAGTAGTTTATGGGTTTTGTAAGTTAAAACTTCAAGATAAAAAAAAAAACTGTTTCCTAAAAAAAGACGAAACCGACAGAAATTCTTCCTTTTAACAACTATTCGGATATTCCCTTAATTCCCCCCCCCCCCCCCCCCACAAAAAAAAAAAATGCTCAAGATGGGAGAGAAAGAAAGAAAAAACTGCTGAAGATGAAAAAAAAAGAAAAAAAAAAACTCCTTCAAACCAATGGCTGTATAATTAATTCCTCTCGGAAACTAAGGCATCTCTTAGAAGATGAAAGGCTTCGGTAGGAGATAAAAAGTGTAACAGTTAGGAGTTGGTTAAGGTTTACTGGAGGCCGAAACTCAAGTAAGATCTGTAAACAAAGTCGTTAAGAGAAGACGGGGAACGTATGGGTTACTTGTTAAATAGGTGACCTATGGAGAGTTGCTATGCTGTCAGGTTATAAAATAGGTGACCTGTGGGAGAGTTGCTATGCTAGCTAATTATGAAAGAGGTGACTTCTTGGCTGTTGTGCTTTTCCGGGAAGCCGTGTGATCCGTGTCCAAGGTCACCGGAAATCCCATCTAGCCACTGGGGTCCCGGCTGCCACCCCCAACGGCCGCTGCCTCCTGGTGTGTAGTAGGGAATGTCTATTAGTCTTTCAACTGGGTAAGTGATGCGTGACGTCACTT
>NC_061087.1:105418671-105421171 GCF_015104395.2 Macrobrachium nipponense | reverse complement strand
TTAACTGTTTTCACCGTGAGAGATGGCTCTGGAGAAAAGCAATTCCCCGGCCTTGCCATATATCATAGCAATAGAGAGTTACAAGGAGTTACGAGGATTAAGATGTCTCAAAGACTTATTAGTCTAGAGAGAGAGAGAGAGAGAGAGAGAGAGAGAGTAAACAGTCTCGAGTTTTGTACGTCAAGGGCTAAAGGATTCTTATATTGGCAAATTACTGTACATAGATACCACTTTATTGCATACCAGTAGAGAGAAAGAGAGAGAGAGAGAGAAGAGAGAGAGAGAGAGAGACGACGAGTAGAGAAGAGAGAGAGAAGAGAGAGTAGAGAGAATAATAACAAATACTATTCACTTCATCGTCAAAGCGAAAGTATTACTAAACTCACTGTGTTAAAACCTCTGAATTCCAAAAAGAGAAAATATATATATATATAACAAATACTATTCTCTTTAATTTTTTTATCGTCAAAGGCGAAAGTATTATTAAACCCACTGTGTTAACCTCTGAATTCCAAAAAGGATATTATTATTATTATTATTATTATTATTATTATTATTATTATTATTATTATTATTATTATTATTATTATTATTATTAAGGGTCCCATTATGCGCCAACTCTCAGACGAAATCCTAGACTCTTTCGAAAGCCGATTCCTTTCGTAAACAACGGAATAAATCTTCGTTACTATTATTAGTCAAGAGTGAATTTCATTTACGAGTCCTTTTCACTTCGCGCTGCGCTTTCCTCGAAGATTTAACGGTTTCGCGCAAGATAAATGGGTTTCATAATATTGTCAAGATGTGAGATTTATCTCCTTCGTCGGGTCATATGCTTGAGACGTGAGACAGGGGCTTTATTTAGATAGTGGTTCAAGATTTCTTCAAACGTCCCTTACAGCGCTGAGGTTTATGGACAGAATTCAAGATAATTTACCGTATCGCTTTGCAGATGATTTCGACTTTATTTTGTCGCTGCGTAAGGCTTGTTTTGCTTTGAAGTGGGGGAATGACAAGAGCATGCCTCTGCTATTGGGCTACCATCTATTTTTCACACGTCTTCCTGGTTATTTGGTCGTTTTTCCCATTTGATGTGTCATACATAAGCATTAATATATAACGGCTGGGGGCCGCTATAATCTGTTATGTACTGTGCTTTTGAGTAAAGGAGATATTTCTATAGATAACTGAATGCTTTTAGTGTCCAGATTGTTAATGTTAAATGCTTCAACAAAATTATGAATGAAAGGATCGACGCCGACGTATCTTTTCGTTTTTATAAGTGTCAATAAATAAATCAGATATTAATTGCTTTTATATAAATGCATGAGGGCATTTTAAGTGCCGCCCTCAGGAGGAGTGTATAGTCACAGAAACTGTAGGTGTGTAGAGGCCTTCTATAGACGCACTCGCCAATTGCCTGAGGGCAAAGTACTCTGGTTCGTAGGTCACAATAACAGCCATTTTAGTTACATAAATAACGTATATCATTGACCCTTTTCCCAATAAACGTTTTACTGGCTCTGTGTAAAATCTCTGAGCCAAATTCACTGGATATTTCCGTTTTACCAGTTTACCAGCACTGAGATGCCACATCTTTTCATATTCTGCCTTGAGGGAGTACATTACGTAATCCCTCTGAGATGTTTTTAGTTAGGATGGTCATGCACATGCTATTGAGCATTTTTTCAATAAATGATCATCCCACTAAGGTCTCTTAAAGGGCAATTCTGTCTTCGTCTTTTCTCAAATTCCCTTTGAACAATGTCAACTATGGTAAAATGAGAGCTCTATTATTTTGCTTACCACTGATCTCAGGCTAAAGGCAGATCACGCCAGCGACTCATCTTTCAAACTACAATACTATCGTTTTAACACCTTCTCTACTTTTGTTATGGGAGGTTATCCAGCGTCATGTTTACCAGGGTCATTGGCGTGAACCTACCACAGTTCAGGCGTCTGAATTTTGATTGAACCCAAATACTTTTTGTTGATAATACGTATGGCTCATTTAGGGCAAGATATACTTGAAGTCCAATCTCCTATGGTACTGGTATTTTGTTGAAGTTCTCTGAGGAACTTCAGAGATCTTTTAGTCGCTAGGCAAGTTTCTTTGTTACAGGTTGACTGTTATTCTGTGTAGACTAATTTCTTAGCTTTTTATCTAAATAAAGTTATATCTCTTGTTGATGGCATAGCATCTTCTCCTTTCTCCACCTCGAAAGGTACTCGTCAGGGTTACATTCTTTAGTATAGTCTTTCCTCTCTCTCTCTCTCGTATGGAGAATGCCAGGTGGGGTGCGAAGAAAGGGGCCCAACCGGCACTTTAGTTGAGAGAGAGAGAGAGAGAGAGAGAGAGAGAGAGAGAGAGAGAGAGAGAGAGAGAGAGAGAGAGTTTCTCGGCACTGACAGATGGTAGAGCGTTGGAAGACAGATGGGCATCTTGGATGGTGTACCTGCCTTTTGGTTTTCTCATACAGCTGCAGATATTTGGAGATGA
>NC_061087.1:105378671-105413671 GCF_015104395.2 Macrobrachium nipponense | reverse complement strand
GTGCAGGTTTGAAGAGAAAGTGAAAAGAGGGTGATGGGTTTATGTATATGCATATATATAAATGTATATATATATATATATATATATATATATATATATATATATATATATGCATGTATGTATAACTGAATCACGAAGATATGAAACGGTGAATACAAATGTATAAATCAAAGCTAATGTTTTGTAGTATATATAATATATTATATATATATATATATATATAATATATATATATATATATATATACGTGAATATGTGCGTATTTAAAGTCCGTGCAATGACATACAACCCTTATTAGAAACTCGACCTGCGTGGATAGGTTTTTAGAGAATAATCAGAATCATGGGAACGTGAACTAAATATTACAAGATGGGCAGAAGCGACCGTTTTAAGAAATGATACATTGAAAAAAAAATTCGTTTAAAATATTTCCCTTATTTATGAAGGAATCTCTCTCTTGATATATTCGTATTCACGAATATAGGTTAGTTTATGAGTATTTTTGACAATACAGGGTAGAGTGTTTTGATTTAATGTCTTTTTTCCGTCGTCCAAATTGCACAAGTCAGGCTGTGTGACGTCACACATCAATTTTAGGGAGTTTCCTGAATTTGATCATCTTTCATCCCACGCACTTCCAGATTGTGGAATATATCTGCATCCTCTGGATTTACTGAACAAGTTAAGCTGCTTCTATTAAAGTTATTTTGTCACCATTGAGAACTTTGATGGTAAATTTAAAACTAATTGTGGCTGAAGCTTTAGTTTAAACAATAGTTTAAACTTTTATTTGCCAAAGTATAGTTTATATAAAGCTAAACAGCCAATGACACAGTTACATATCTTGTGAAAAAAATATACCTGACAAAATACAGGCTACCAAGCCAACCACTGTGGCATTTTCGGCCTTCCAAGACATTATAAAGAGGGAGTTAGAGCGGTTGAACAGCAAGACTGAAGAAATGCGGTGGGAATGGAGGTAGAATAAAAGGCTAAAAAGTAGGCACACTGGCGGCACTGTAATGAACCCTTAAGAGGAAAATTATTGTGGCACCAATCTTGTAAAAATTAATATATCTCTACCGAGACAGAAATTTGTTGGTAATAAAAGAGCACAGAGAGAGAGAGAGAGAATCTCAGATTTAAAAAACTAATGGCACCCTACCTCATAAATATGAACAGGGGGAAAGAGGACAGAAAAATATTGCGGAGGATAACCTACCCCTTTTCAGAACGAAGGAGAAAAGAATTTGAAAGCGTCGACTTGGAGAGAGAGAGAGAGAGAGAGAGAGAGAGAGAGAGAGAGAGAGACCTTACAGACCTTACCTTACAGACCTTACAGTTCGTTCGGGTTGCCCCAGGTCCCTCAGTGTGAGGCGCCTCTAATGTCTACCAGAGAGTTGCTAGTACATCTTCCGGTATATTTGCATCTTCCAATCTTGGATGGTCTGGGATGCAGTTAGATATTTGTCGAGCTTATTCTTAAACACATCTACGCTCATTCCTGATATATTCCTCAGATGAGCTGGCAACGCATTGAATAGACGCTGCATTATCGATGCTGGTGCGTGGTGATTATGTTCTGTGTGCTTTCCTTCCTTTATTTTTCCTGGTATAGTTTTGGGCACTATTAATCTACCTCTGCTTGCTCTTTCTGATATTTTTAGTTTCCATGATATTTTCTGTTATTTCCTTCTATCTGTTTCCATGCCTGAATTATCATGTACGTTCTCTTCTCCTTTCTAGACTATATATTTTAAGGATTGTAGTCTTTCCCAGTAGTCTAGGTCCTTAACTTCTTCTATTCTAGCTGTAAAGGACCTTTGTACACTCTCTATTTGTGCAATATCCTTTTGATAGTGTGGGTACCATATCATATTGCAATATTCAAGTGGACTACGAACATATGTTTTATAAAGCATAATCATGTGTTCAGCTTTTCTTGTTTTGAAGAGTGCCGTAACAACATTCCATTTTTGCTTTACATTTTGCCAACAGAATTGGCTCTTTGGATCATTGCATAACATGTTTCCTATTCAATCATCAAACCAAGGATGTGTTTAAACCTGCTTCCTTATTTGTGATTGTCTCATTATTAGGTCCCCTATATGCATATAGCTTTCCTTCTCTGTCTCCATAATTTATTGATTCAAATTTATCAGAGTTAAATACCATCCTATTTACCTCTGCCCAATCATATACTTTGTTAAGGTCTCTTTGTAGAGCGTTCCTATCTTCATCACAAGTAATTTCTCTACTTATTCTTGTGTCATCAGCGAAACTACTCACTACCGAATCCTTAACATTACTGTCTATGTCTTCATCATAATAACAAAACAATATTCCAGCTAGCACCGTACCTTGTGGCACACCGGATATTACCTTGGTTTCATCCGATTTCTCATCGTTTGCAATAACTATCTGTTTTCTGTTGTGTAAAAATTCTTTTAACCATCTTCTACTTTATCTACGATATTGTGTTTTCTAATTTTCTTTGCTAATATATTATGGTCTACTTTGTCAAAAGCTTTTGCAAAGTCTAGATAAACCACATCTGTTTCATTTCCGCTTTTCATATTTTTTGAATATGTTCTCACGGTGGACTAACAGTTGAGTTTGTGTACTTTTTCCGGGTACGAAACCGTGTTGTCCTCTAATTAAACAATTAAATTCAAATTTTTTATTAAATGTTCATAATATTTTTCTTCATTACCCTTTCATACACTTTCATCAATATGTGATGTTAGACTCACAGGCCTATAATTACTTGCCTCTAGTCTTGATCCACTTTTGAAAGTAGGGGTGATATATGCTAATTTGTGCTCATCATAAATCTTGCCTGTATCTACACTTTGTCTTAATAATATTGCAA
Source organism: Macrobrachium nipponense (assembly GCF_015104395.2). Classification (NCBI taxonomy): domain Eukaryota; kingdom Metazoa; phylum Arthropoda; class Malacostraca; order Decapoda; family Palaemonidae; genus Macrobrachium; species Macrobrachium nipponense. The sequence goes on along the minus strand of NC_061087.1, from coordinate 105,410,799 downwards.
GTGGCTTTGCGATAGAATGAACTACTTTCTTTAACAAAAATAGCAGGGACTCCATCCGGCCCTGCAGCAGCTCCATTTTTAATTTCATTAATTGCCTGCACAATATCAGCTTTATTAATTTCTATGTCAGCTAAATATTCACTGATTTTCGTCCCTTACTTCTATATCATTATCTTCATTATCTATTCTAGGGGTGAATTCTCTCTTATATCGTTCTGCAGTATGTTGCAAAATTTCCCTTTTTTTTCATTCGTTATCTCCCTTCAATTCTCAGAGGGCATATTTCTATTCTTCTTTTATTCATCTTCTTCGCATATGAGTATAATAGTTTGGGGTTTTTGGCTTGATATTTAATAGGGTTTTTTCTTCCAAGTCCCGTTTTTCATTTTCTTTTGATTGTATAATCTTTTGTTCTGCATTTTCTATCTTACTTTTTAGTTCTATAACTTTCCATGCATTTTTTTCTTTTGCAAGACCTTTTTTTAACTTTCTGATTTTCTGGAACAAGATCCTTCTGTCTCTTGGTATGCATGAATGATGTTTACTTTTCTTCTTCGGTATATATTTATCCACTATTTTCTCCAATATTTTATATAATATCTCCGTATTTACCCTTATGTCATCACTTACGAAATGTATCCCAATCTTTGTTTAATTCTTCATTAATTTCTGACCATTTTATATTTTTACTGTAGAAGTTGTATTTTCCATATCCTTCCCACTTTTTCATTTCTTGCTTATCTTTATTTTCACTTGCTTTGGAAATGAACTGTTAATTCTATGACATTATGATCTGAAATTCTCGCATTATAAACTATTATTTCTTTAACATAATTCATCTCGTTCACAAATACTAGGTCTAAAGTATTTTGTTCCTTTCTTGTTGGCAGGTGATTTATTTGTTGAATGTTGTATTCTAGTAGCATATCTAATAGCTTTTCAAATTGCCTCTTATCTTCTGCACTACTATTACTCTCTTTTTATATGTATAAGTACAACCACAGTCTCCTATTCGTTCTTTCCATTCTACGAAAGGAAAGTTGAAGTCACCAGATAGGAGAATAGTCCAGTCCTTGTGATTTCTACATATATCATCCAATTTTTCAATTATTAAGTCAAACTCTTTGGTATTAGGAGGCTCATATATTACTATGTTCATCAATTTTTCAGATTCAAATTTTACCGCTATTAGTTCACATTCTGAGTTACTATATTTCTCATATATTTTTCCTTGTTTTTTGTCTTTCCCATATATTGCGGTTCCCCCTTGATTCCTATTTTTTCTATCTGATCTATAAGTTTGGAACCCTTTTATTTGATCATCATTCCCCCCACCCCCCCCAGTCTCTTGGAATACCAGGTTTTCACTTATATTCATTATATCTATTTTCTTTTCATTTTGGGTTAGTTCTTCTAAGTACTCTATTTTTCTTTTTGAGTTACTCGTAACTAAACCCTGCGCATTCATCACTATGATGGTTTGCGTGTTTTCTCCTTCATTTAATATTGGTAGTAATAAGGATTTTCCCATGTCTCTTTCCTGTTCTGGTATGTTGTTCTTTTTTTCATTTCCAGAAATTCTGACATTAAAAAATCCAACTTTTCCATAATATTTGATCTTCCTTCATCATAATTATTTCATTTTGTGTCTGAATCTGCAATTTTCTTTCTTTTTCTTTCCGTTTCTGCAATATCCTCTTGCATAATAAATACAGTTATTATCTCTTGAGAAGAATTTCGGAGCTGATGCTTTGAAATTTTTTGCTGACACCTCTGCATATCTCATTGGTGGTTTGCTTTTCTCTTTTACCTGATATTCTTGATTTCTCTCCTTATTTGTTTCTTTCTTATTTTGGATTTTATTACTTGGTTGGTTATTTATTTGATTATGATTCATGGCTACAGGTGCATATATTTGCATTTTTTGTCGAACTTACATCCTTTTCCTTCTTTTAGGTTTTTTACATATTTTTGGATGCAGATCTCTGCAAAACTCATCCCCATAGCCATCTAAGTATGCACATTTACCATATATTTCATAGTTTTGACATACCTTAGGATGTTTGTAGTAACATCTTTCTCCAAATCTGCAATTCCCTCTTTTTTTTTCAAAAGGTTGCAGATTTGTCTTTCTTGTCTATTTTTTCCTCTTTCCCGTCATTGTGTAGATCTGGGTAGAGCCTCTTCGGGATTTGCTTTTCTGTTGTCATATCGTAATTTATTTCTTCGTAGGTATCTGCTTTATTGCCTCATATGTAGTATCAATGAGTATCTCTGCATCCATACTTTTATCTTGTTCTTTGTTTTTCCTTATTTTTTTCTGTCATTTCATTTTTGTTTACTTCTCTTCCGTTTTCCTCTTCTTCTTTTTCTTCTTCTTCTTCCTCTTCTTCTTCATCCTCAACTATTTGTACACTCAATCTTGATTTAATAACATTGTCTATCCATGATAGACATGTTGAACAAAAAAATTCTTGTATCTTTTCTCAAATCTTGCATTACCTCAGCACACTGTGGATGGGTCACGGAATGTTTGCAGTGCAGCACATTTTCTGATTAGGTTTTGTGGATTGACTATGCTATACCAAACCTTACACAGTTTGCATGCTTTTGGCATTCTTTTTCCTAATGCTCAATTAGGATATTCACAAGATTCACCTTATTCATTTTCTTGTCGAATATGTTGGTTTATGTATATTTTCTTTATGAGTCTCTTGACCACTTGGATTTTATTTGGAACTTCTTCAATTATTTTCAAGATGTTTTCATTAGATTTGTTCCAGTTTGAAGGATTATATCCTTCTAATATATCTATGAATGCTTTTGTATCTTTTTGGTTAGGACTGTTGCTGATTTCATAGATGAGAAATGCCAGTTCCCTTCCTGCTGCCTCATCGTATTGCGAATCCGCCAAGCAAGCTAAATTACGCCACCTCTTCCCGCAGTTGGAACTTACTGCCATCTTGTTCTGATTTCAGTATTACACTTGTTAAACTAACTTAGAAGATGCTTTATCCTACTATTTTCACACTAATCTTATCACCATAGTTCACGAACACTTCTAGATATTTCTCAAATTCTAGTCGTATGTTAAACTTGTGATATCTGTTGATTAATCTGACTTCACGCGGGTACGTCTCACCAAGCAAGATGGCTACTACGAGAGAGAGAGAGAGAGAGAGGAGGTAAGGCTGCATTTCTGAGGACGGTTATAAAATGAGAGAGAGAGAGAGAGAGAGAGAGAGAGAGAAGAGTGTATTTTGAGGACGATTTTTTATTTAATTTAGAGAGAGAGAGAGAGAGAGAGAGAGAGAGAGAGAGAGAGAGAGAGAGTAAGGCTGCATTTCTGAGGACGGTTATAAATTGAGAGAGAGAGAGAGAGAGAGAGAGAGATGAGTGTATTTTTAAGGACGATTTTTTATTAATTTAGAGAGAGAGAGAGAGAGAGAGAGAGAGAGAGAGAGAGAGAGAGAGAGAGAGAGAGGATTTTAAAAAGACGAGAGAGAAAGGGAAGGAAACAGCTACCTTCTCTGTACACAAAACGAGAATTTACAAAGACGATGGAGAGAGAGAGAGAGAGAGAGAGAGAGAGAGAGAGAGAGAGAGAGCGTGTAAGGCAGACTGGAGCCAGCATGTGAGTGCTAATTATGACGATGGTGTCTCGTGTATCGCTCTATAATGATACCTGCCAGGGATCCTATTACAATTAGAAATATAAAAAGAAGAAGAAGAAGAAGAAGAAGAAGAAGAAGAAGAAGAAGAAAGCAAAACTTTGGCTACAAAGAGAGGAGAAGAAGGAGGAGGAGAGGTCGGGATAGGATACGGCAAGATTATGGTCTGTTTCATCTCATCCTCTTGAGATGGATGCTGGGCTATTATTATTATTATTATTATTATTATTATTATTATTATTATTATTATTATTATTATTATTATTATTATTATTATTATTTATTTATCTAATTATTTATTTTTGGGTCTATCACAGTCCTCCAATTCGACTGGGTGGTATTTATAGTGTGGGGTTCTGGGTTGCATCCTGCCTCCTTAGGAGTCCATCACTTTTTTCACTAAGTACGCTGTTTCTAGGAGCACACTCTTCTGCATGAGTCCTGGAGCTACTTCAGCCTCTAGTTTTTCCAGATTCCTTTTCAGGAATCTTGGGATTGTGCATAGTGTTCCTATTATTATTATTATTATTATTATTATTATTATTATTATTATTATTATTATTATTATTATTATTATATTTGTCTAAAGCTCTGTCCTTCTGGAGTATAAGTTCATGAGAACATTATAGTTAATAATTCAATGTATATATATATGAATGTATGTATATATGAATTATGTATATTATGCATATATGATGTATATATAATATCTATATATATATATATATATATATATATATACACACATATATATGCATATATACATAATTCATATATATACATTGAATTATTATCTAAAATGTACTCATAAACTTATACTCCAGAAGGACAGAGCTTTAGACAAATATAATAATAATAATAATAATAATAATAATAATAATAATAATAATAATAATAATAATAATAATAATAATAATAATAATAATAATAGGAACACTAGGCACAATCCCAAGATTCCTGAAAAGGAATCTGGAAAAACTAGAGGCTGAAGTAGCTCCAGGACTCATATATATATATATATATATTATATATATATATATATATATATATATATATTATATATACTTATATATATAAAATAAATATATATATATATATATATATATATATATATATATATATATAATATATATATAATATATATATATATTGGTATATCATTGAAAAACCGTTTATCCTAGTAAGTTTTTACTCCAGGTGAAATAATAATATTAGCCCCTGCTACGCCCATCTTTGAAATGCTGCATCAATAATATTACAAATCTTCTGCAATTCATAGATTCAATTCATATACTACTGTACAGCAGTATTTCAGTCAGTCTACGGGAATCGCACTCCATATTTCACTATCGTATTTCCTCTGTTGATTTTTGCAATGATTCAATTCTTACACAATTTTACGTCTCTGGTTTTAGAATGTCAGAAAAGTTTATATTACCCTTTGGGGGTAATGGCATATTATTAGATTTAATATGCTTTTAAGGTGAGCATTGTCTCCTTAACAATGATTCTTGATACGAGAAAATATCTGTATAATGGCAGCAATATAACTGATATCACAGACAATAAATACGATATCAAACACAATAAAACTGATATCAACACAATATTTAGGATATCGTACACAAGAAAACTGACATCACACATAATAAAATTGACATTGCACTTAGTAAAACTGATATCACACAATTAAACTCACAATACACACAATAAAACTGATATCGCACATGATATAACTGGTATCGCTCACAATAAAATTGACATCACACATGATGAAACTGATATCATAGACAGTAAAGCTGACATCACAAGCAATAAAACTGATATCACACATAATAAAACTGACATGACACTCAATAAACATGATATCACACACGATATAACTGAAATCACACACAATAGATATGATATCATTCACATTAAAACTGATAGCACACACAATAATACATATACTATCGCACAGAATAAAACTGACGTCACACAATAAAACTGACATCATGCGTCATAAAACTGATATTACTCACAATAAGTATGATATCAAACACAATAAAACGCATCACACACAATAGAACTCACATCACACACAATAAAACTGATATCACACATAATATAACTGGTATCACAGACAATAAAATTGACATCACACATGATGAAACTGCTGATATCATAGACAGTAAAACTGACATCACAAACAATAAAACTGATATCGCACATATGCTACAACTGACATCATACCATAAAACTGATATCACACACAATAAGTATGATATCACACACAATAAAACTGACATCACACACAATGAATATGATACTGCACGCAATAAATATGACCTAACTCAATAAAATTGACATCACACACAATAAGTATGGTATTGCACGCAATAAATGTGACCTTACTCAATAAAATTAACATCACGCACAATAAGTATGATATTGCACGCAATAAATGTGACCTCACTCAATGAAATTGACATCACACAATAAATATGATATTGCACGCAATAAATGTGACCTCACTCAATAAAAATGACATCACACACAATAAGTATGGTATTGCACGCAATAAATGTGACCTCACTCAATAGAATTGACATCACACAAAATGAATATGATATCGCACGCAATAAATATGACCTCACTCAATAGAACTGACATCTCACACAATAAATATGATATCGCACGCAATAAATATGACCTAACTCAATAAAATTGACATCACACAATAAATATGATATTGCACGCAATAAATGTGACCTCACTCAATAAAATTAACATCACACACAATAAGTATGATATTGCACGCAATAAATATGACCTCACTCAATAAAATTGACATCGCACACACAATCATACTGATATCAGCGCACAATGCGGACCGTAAAAAAATCTCGAAGCGATCGGTAACACTAACAGCACACACACACACAAAAAATGGATGCATAAAAGGAAAAGAACGAAGGAAGAAAAAAAAGAGAGTGAAAAAAAAGGAGAGACTCTCTAATACGGCATGACACCTGATCTTATAACTGTTATGATTACAGAGGCTCCCAAGCTATTATATTCAGGGATTATAACCGCATGTTCTGAGGCGAGGTATCAGGTTGTCCAATTTGAAACATCTCTTGGTCTGGGGGTCATATTGCCCATTTAATCGAGAAAAGATACCGTAGAGCTCGACGGCGGGTGTGTTGTTCTCTCTCTCTCTCTCTCTCTCTCTCTCTCTCTCTCTGTCAGACACAGACACGCACAATTTGTTTTGCCGTGCAAGTATGACCGTACCTCACTGCATATTGCCTGTTTAATCGAGAGAAAATTTAGTGCATCTCTCTCTCTCTCTCTCTCTCTCTCTCTCTCTCTCTCTCACACACACACACACAAACAAGCACACACACACACACACAAGTTATCTTGCTGTGAAAGTGTGCTTGTATTTGACTGCATTTGATTTGCAAGCATCCATATTGGTTATTTAATAATCGAGAAATGATAATATCACACAGAACTCTCTCTCTCTCTCTCTCTCTCTCTCTCCTCTCTCTCTCTCTCTCTCTCTCTCCGCACAGTTTGTTTTGTGGTGAAAGTGAGTCTGTACTTGACTGCACTTGCAATCACGTATGTGTGTGTGTAAAGACACAGGTGTGTACATTTACACATTCACTTGTATGCTTGTATGCACACACACTATAAGTAGATTCACATCAACCGTGCATCTGATGTCTAGGCCCGTCCCTTACGACGCTCCTGATTGGCTGTTGATAAGCGTCACAGGGCTGGAAACTCTCCTCAGTCTATCTCGAGAGAGAGTTCACATAGGCAGGATGTATGTTCCACCTTGCCTGTGTGAACTCTCGAGAGAGAGACTGAGAGTTTACCAGCCGTGTGATTGGCTTGTGAAAAGCCAATCAGGAGCGTCCTTTGGTGATGGAATCGACCACAATACCAGGCTTACTTGCATGTTCCATGGCCCTATGCTTTGGCAGTGTTATTAGGTATCAAATCATTAGGTCAATATTTGTTCGCTTTTGTATTTGTGTCTCTCTTCTGTGCCTGTCTGTTCATTTCTACAGATATTTTTCTATATATCTATCTTCGTCTTATATTACTGGAAATATACCGAATATAATAATAATAATAATAATAATAATAATAATAATAATAATAATCATACTGTAATGGGCGTAATGTCTGTCTGTCTGTCTGTCATTCAATCACGGCCAAACGGCTGGTCAGATGGGCATGAAACTTGGCAGGGTTATGGTGGGTACCCCAAAGATGGTTTGTAATGGGGTTTCACCCAATCTACCCCCATCCTTTGTAGGGGTGGGGGTGAGAAGGGATTCCCAGAAACGGAGCTGTTTCTGGCCGTGAAACGAGGCTGGTTATTCCCTTAGACTTAGTTACTTTACGAATTTTCATACATAATTTCTGTACAACTTCTCCGGAGAAAGTCGCAAATATTTCAGCTCAGGCACAATAGAAGATGAAAATTATCATCAATATCTGCAAGATTTTTTGAATAACTTAAATCCATCGGGACTGCCAGTGCACAAAATAACGTTGAAGAAGTACTGCCCGGTAATGTTGCTTCGGAATTTCGATCCTGCCAATGGACATTGCAATGGAACGAGGTACACCGTTATGGAGCTAAACTCCCACGTCATCGAAGCAGTGATAGCAACGGGCCCTCACATCGGCAAACGTCTGTTCATCCCCCGGATTCCTCTGATGCCTTCGGACAACCAGTTTCCGTTCCAGTTACGGCGTAGGCAGTTTTCCCATCACCTGGCCTTCTCATTCTGCAAACAAGGTCGCAGGCCAGACTTTGGATCGTGTTGGTGTGTTTCTGCCGTCACATGTTCACGCATGGCCAACTGTATGTGGCTGATGAGCAGAGCAACTGACTCTGCCAACTTGAAATTAAGTTGTGGACAAACTGATAATATTGTGTACAAAGAGGTTCTGTAGTAAGTATGTATAAAAATCGCCCTTATTTTAATATTGCTGAACAAATAGTACATATAAATTTTTCACTTCTGCACCCGTATTTTATCCCCCATCGTAGATGGGTAAGTTTTGCTAGTAATAATAATATTGATTACGTATTCCTAGGTCTTAATTCCAATTGGTTGATATACTTATACAAATTCATACACACACACACACACACAACACATATATATATACTATATATATATATATATATATATATATATATATATATATATATATATATATTATAGACAGAGAGAGAGAGAGAGAGAGAGGAGAGAGAGAGAGAGAGAGAGAGAGATCCAAAAGCAGTTTAAAGCAAATAATGGTGTACTTTGTTCCTTCATGCGTTTAATATATATATATAGTTATATTAGTTATATATATATATATAATATATATAACTATATATATATATATATATATATATATATTTATATATATATATATATATATATATATATATATATATATATGTGTGTGTGTGTGTGTGTGTGTGTGTGTGTGTGTGTGTGTTTGCGTATGTATGAATGTGCAGGATTCCATCCGCATGTGAATCTACGTACAATTTTTTCCTCACATTTTTTTCCGTATATATGCATGTGTGCCCACGTACCCAGATGAAGGCAGTTACACTTCTTCGCAGTGCGTGCCCCTTGGCACTAACGCACCGCAGTTGTAAATAACTATGTAATTAAGCCTTGAAGACAGACCGTTCATTTCACCCAAGGCGCAAACTTGGACTGATCTTTGGCCAATGTGCTCCCTGATCGCCATAAGGACGCCCTCCCAATTCACCTGCCATTACTCGGCTTCCAATTTCTCCTCCGTGGCTACACTTATACTTCTTTGCCCCTTTTATTTGACCTCCGTTCCTGCCGCCTTTCCTCGGTATGGCTGTCCAACCTCTCTATCTATGACTTCTTATGTTAAATGACCGATTGTGGGCTTAAGACTGAAGTCTTGCAGGTTCGTCCTCATGACAGACGGACATAACCTGGCAGTCAGATTCGGCTGTTTTAGGCAACGTTCGACTGCTAGATATTTAAAATACATCCCTACTTAATAATAATAATAATAAAAAACATTTCCTTACTTTTCTTTCTCTCTTTGTAACCTATTTTTCCCTCTCCCCTGTTATTGTTTTCGAAGATTTTGTACACTCTGTATATCTTCGTCCTCTGGTTCAATGCTTCACTTTCGCCGATTTGTAGTATTTTTACTGCAATTATGTTTTATCATTAGTTTTCCATCGTTTCTTATTCAATATTTTTTTCAGTTATTCACGAATAGATTTGCTTATTCACTTACTGCAAATATCGTGTCTCTTTTCTCATTTTTTTTCAACGTATGGGCATCCAATTTTAGGCTGGGACTTACTTTGAATGCTAGGGCTTTACAGTCGTGCTTATAATATATTGCTTGCGAATTTTAGATATAATAATGATAATAATAATAATAATAATAATAATAATAATAATAAATATAATCAATAATAATAATAACTAATAATAATAATAATAATAATAATACTTCTTTTAATTCAGTCGTGACTCAGTACCTGTCAATCATAAAAAAATATTGATAGATTTATAAAACAAAACAGATGGTAGTCTCATTAGCATAATGTACAATATATCTATCAGCATAACTTATGATATATTTATGAACATTTCCTAAGATATATTTATCAGCATAACCTATATTTTTATCACCATCACCTAGGATACTTATATCAGCATAACCTAGGTTATTGTTATCCATAACCTGGGATATTTTCATCAGCATAAACCTCGGATATTTAAATCAGCGTGATAGGAATGAGTTTTATTATTGTTATTATTACTAGCAAACTTACCCATCTACGATGGGTGATAAAAATATGGGTGCAGAAATGAAAAATTTATATGTACTATTTGTTTCAGACATATTAAAATAAGGGCGATTTTTATACATACCTACTTACAGAACCTCTTTTTACAACAATATTATCAGTTTGTCACAACTTAATTTCAAGTTGGCTAGAGTCAGTTGCTCTGCTCATCGCCACTACAGTTGGACCATGCATGTGAACATGGGTGATGGCAGAAAACACACCAACACGATCCAAAGTCTGGCCCTGCGACTTGTTTGCAGTGAATGAGAAGGCAGGTTGATGGGAAACTGCCTGCGCCGTAACTGGAACGAAACTGGTTGTCCGAAGGCATCAGAGGAATCTGGGGGATGAACAGACGTTTGCCGGTGTGAGGGCCCATTGCTATCACTGTTTTGATGACGTGGGAATTTAGCTCCATAACAGTGAACCTTGTTCCATTACAATGTCCATTGGCAGGATCGAAATTCTGAAGCAACATTACCGGGCAGTACTTCTTCAACGTTATTTTGTGCACTGGCAGTCCCGATGGATTTAAGTTATTCAAAAAATCTTGCGGATATTGATGATAATTTTCATCTTATATTGTGTCCGAGCTGAAATATTCGCGACTTTCTCCGGGGAAGTTGTACAGAAATTATGTATGAAAATTCGTAAAGTAACTAAGTCTACGGGAATAACCAGCCTCACTTCACGACCAGAAACAGCTCCGTTTCAGGGAATCCCTTCTCACCCCCACCCCTACAAAGGAGGGGGGTAGGTTGGATGAAACCCATTACAAACCATCTTAGGGGTCCCCACCATAACCCTGCCAAGTTTCATGCCCATCTAACCAGCCGTTTGGCCGTGATTGAATGACAGACAGACATTACGCCCATTATAGTATGATGATGATTATTATTATTATTATCTTTAGAAGGATAACTTCCGATGGCACAGACATTGTAAACATATTTGTATAAAAAAAATGACAACGCTTTTCTGACGCTATAGCTGCCAGTGATTGAAATGATAAACGTTGAGTTTGTTTATGTGGGTTCGTTCACTGAGGTTATTTTTACACGGTGTTTTAAAACGAGGCATTGGCTGCTTGAAGTAGAATGTTCGTTATTATTATTATTATTATTATTATTATTATTATTATTATTATTATTATTATAACAGAAGATATTGTTATCAGCATAACATAAGATATTTTCATCAGCATAAAATAAGATACTTTTATCAGCATAACTTAGGATACTTTTATCAGCGTAACCTAATATATTCTATCGCATGATAAAAATAGGTTTTTATTGTTATTATCATTAATATTATTATTATTAGTGATGGATAACTTCCGATTTCACAGACTTTGTAAACGTATTTATATACAAAAAGAGTGAACATTTAAAACTCTCTCTCTCTCTCTCTCTCTCTCTCTCTCTCTCTCTCTCTCTCTCTCATGGTACCAAATGACCTTGAGGGCTCGAAGACACTTTGTGCCTTTCCCAGAAATTCAGAGATTAGATAATTAGGTCAAAGGACCTATCTTTTTTTCGGACATTACTCTTAATTTTTCTCGGACATTCGTGAACTGCAAACATCTGTTATACAGAAGAGAGAGAGAGAGAGAGAGAGAGAGAGAGAGAGAGAGAGCTTTGAATTGCTAGAAGATGGAATAAAAAGAATTAGGACATGATGGAGGAAAAAAAGGAGGAGAGGTTATAAAGTAAGGGAAGGTGGAGGATTGAGGAAAGGAGAAAGAAAGGAAGTAGGGAAGAAGATGAAGGAAGACAAGAGTGAGAAGCTAGGAGAAGGAGGAGGTGTAGAGGGAGGATGATGGGGTTGGAGGAGGAAGGGTAGAAGGACGGTGTGAGGGTGTAGGAGGAGGAAAATTTAGAGAAGGCAAAGCCTGAGGAAGAGGAAGGGAAAAAAAGAAAAGGTAGAGAAAGAGAGATTTAAGAAGAAAGGAAAAGAAATATTAGGGAAAGGGTGGGAGGGAGAAATAGAAAAAAGAAACACGAGGAAGAAAAGAAAGGAAATGAGTGATAAGAAGACGAGATAAAAACGCAGAAACCATTTAGGGAGGTAAGAGGGAGAAGAGTAGACGGTAGAGAAGAGAGAATGCATGAGGGGAAAAAAAAGCAAGAAATACAATATATATTGTATCACGCAGCCGCTCTAGCTCTCTAAAACAAAGCCCTAATGGAATTTACACCAGAAAGCAAGAAAGCAAACTTCGGAGTAATGCAAACAAAAACGCAGATTGGATTTCAAAAGCAGATGGAAAGCGAGCGGGGATAAAAATGGAAAGTGTGTGTAAAAGAGAGAGAGAGAGAGAGAGAGAGAGAGAGAGAGAGAGAGAGAGAGAGATAGAAAAGTTACGGGCCTTAGGATCGGATGACAAGGGTTATCTGAGATTGTAAGATTGTTTGCTCGATAATGAAGTTAATGATTTATTGTTTTGAGGAATTTGAGATGCTTTATGTTTTCGATAAAAGACTGAAGGAGAGAGAGAGAGAGAGAGAGAGAGAGAGAGAGAGAGAGAGAGAGAGAGAGAGAGAGTCAGTCCTTCAGGGGTAGGGCGAGTCTTTGAACTCTGTAACATCTCCACCATTCCTAGTCCAACCCCCTCCCCCCAAATAGCTTCCGCCCACAAATCCCAAACCAGGAAGCTTGCTCTTATACAATCTTCATATCTCGAAAGCTTCTATCTACAACTCTTAAAGCCAGAGAGGCTTCCATTATCTACAACCCTTAACTGCCAACATCTTTAGTCTACAACCTCATGGCCCGAAGTGTCTTCCATCTACAACCCTCAATCTGCAGCAACTTCCTTATACGATTTTCAACCATTTATACCCCTTAGGGTGGTTAATGCCATCAGCGCACCTCACGCGGTGCACTGTAGGCATTTGCAGCGTCCCTTCGGCCACTAATTGCAACCCCCTTCGTCCCTTTTACTGTACCTCCATTCATACTCTCTTTCTTCCATCTCCGAACAAAGCGGTGCAACTGCTTTGAGGTTTTCTTGCTGCTACACCTTAAACCCCTTTTTTAAACGCTGAGTGACCTCATAGTTCCTAGCGCTTGGCCTTTGGTTGCAATTTTATCTTCCAGTTTCAGTGACTTAACTCTAAATAGTTACAACTCTCGCTTGTAATAGGGGTCCTTTAACTCAGCCAACCTGCACCTACAGTTTGCCCTGACAGTGTCACATCTTACATTTCACAACCCCAATCGACTTCCACTTGTAACCCCAAGACCCCACCAGCTTCTGTCTACAACACTCTGACCCCAAAAGATTTAGACTGCAACCCTTAGGACTCAGAAGCCTCAGCCTACAACCTTACTCGTTTGCATCATCCAACAACCTCCAACTACAACCCTCAACAGTCAAAAGCTTTCGGAAGCAACCCTCAACCCGGCCGTTGTAACCTGTGACCTTCATCACCATTTAAAAACTTACCTACAACATACAACAATTTATCGTTGGAGAAAATGTCCTGTAAAAGAGCGAAAAACGGAACTAAGACAAGAAAAATTGTGGTAAAATAAAAGAAAAAGTTATTGATAAACAAATATCTCAGCAAACACAAAATTGGGAAACAGGAAAAAAAGTACGGAAAAAAATATGTAAAAACTCTGAAATGACATGGCGGCTTCTCTTAAACAAATAGAGCATCAAGATCAAGCCCCCAGCCACTACATTTCTGGGAATGAACGCGATTTCATCTCAGGAGAAATAACATCTTGACACTCCCAACAGAAATTAGACGTTCCCATTTTTAACACCTCCCCCCCACCCCACAAAAAAAATGTCTGCTAATTTATTTATTAGGCGTGAAAGCCCAAGAGACTGTTGCAGATCCTAATTAGATCCGTGGCTGTCAAATATGCGACATTATATGCACGTGTGTCCAATCCTTGCGTTATGTCGACTCGAGAAAAATAAATAAAAAAAAGTTGCTGGTTTGGTCTGGTTTTTCATCCACCGAGGAATATCGCTTTCACAGGTCCCACTGAGAAGGCTACGTAAACATCGTCCTCGGTGAACCAACATCGTCATTCGTACGTTAAACATGTAGCATAGATGTGTGATAGAAGTAAGGGTCAGTGTCTATGGAAATATGTGTACTTTTTTTAATTTATTCTTCGATCAAGCGGCTGGAGCTAGAGAGGAACCTTTTGAAGCCTTCAGAATGATGTAAATTCGTGGTTATCCTATCTTAAGCTCATTCATTGCTTTCTCTGTACGTTCATGCTGTGCTTTCCTGTTATCTCTATAATATTTTAAAACTTTTGTACATGTGTGTGTGTGTGTGTTTACTTCCAGATAAAGAAAGGGAATATGAAGGTTATCTTTTTTAATATAAAGAGATTTGTGGAGGTTATCTCTTGATATAAAAAACTTAGTAAAATAGTTCTTATTACGAAGATTCCAGATATCACCTGAGTTTGATTTATTCAAAGCCAAGGTATTTACACGACTATTTTAAAAATATATTCCTATGGATTCGGAAACCAGGTAAATCACAAGTCTACATTCCTGTGAATTCAGAAACTAGGTAAATCACGAATCTACATTCCTGTGAATTCAGAAACCAGGTAAATGTCAAATCTACCTTCCTGTGAATTCAGAAACCAGGTAAATGACAAATCTACATTCCTGTGAATTCAGAAACCAGGTAAATGACAAATCTACATTCCTGTGAATTCAGAAACCAGGTACATGACAAATATACATTCCTGTGAATTCAGAAACCAGGTAAATAAAAAATCTACATTCCTGTGAATTCAGAAACCAGGTACATGACAAATCTACATTCCTGTGAATTCAGAAACCAGGTACATGACAAATCTACATTCCTGTGAATTCAGAAACTAGGTAAATAAAAAATCTACATTCCTGTGAATTCAGAAACCAAGTACATCAAAAATTTACATTCCTGTGAATTCAGAAACCAGGTAAATTATAAATCTACATTCCTGTGAATTCAGAAACCAGGTACATGACAAATCTACATTCCTGTGAATTCAGAAACCAGGTACATGACAAATCTACATTCCTGTGAATTCAGAAACTAGGTAAATAAAAAATCTACATTCCTGTGAATTCAGAAACCAAGTACATAAAAAATTTACATTCCTGTGAATTCAGAAACCAGGTAAATTATAAATCTAAATTCCTGTGAATTCAGAAACCAGGTACATGACAAATCTACATTCCTGTGAATTCAGAAACCAGGTACATTAAAAACCTACATTCCTGTGAATTCAGAAACCAGGTAAATTACAAACCTACATTCCTGTGAATTAAGAAACCAGGTACATCAAAAATTTACATTCCTGTGAATTCAGAAACCAGGTAAATTATAAATCTAAATTCCTGTGAATTCAGAAACCAGGTAAATTACAAATCTACATTCTTGTGAATTCAGAAACCAATTAAATCACAAGTCTACATTCCTGTGAACTCAGAAACTAGGTAAATCACAAATTTAAATTATAATGCATTAATTCAAGATATATATCAAGCCTTACTTAACCTTTTCTTTCCTCTCTCTGTCACAGGAATTCGCCGAAACAGCCATGAACGAGCTTCTGGGATTATATGGCTACGGAAAGGTGGACAGCACAGACACACTAGGCCTGTCCCTGACCCGATTCACCAATCACAGCCCGCCTCCTCCCCCTCCTTCCCACAACGTGGGGAGCAACAGCCCCCTGCGGCCGACCAATCACAGCCCCTCGCTCTCGGCCAATCACAGCCCGCCCCCTCACCCTTCCACTTCGGACCACGAAGACTCCTTGGACTCCGACGGGGTGCCAGGTCCTGGACAAGTCGAAAACAGCCTAAGGAGCCTCAGTCCAGGGAAGACTGACCAGGGGTCAGGGTCGTCTAGGGGCAGCACCCCGAAGTCAGGTAAGGGCGGCAGCTTCTTCTAGCTCCACTTCTTCTTCTTTTTCTTCTTGTTTTGTCTGGGGAAAGTATGCACTGGCGTCATGCCATATTTTTACCCTCAGAGAGAGACAGGTGCAACTTGGTTTATGTTTCGGAGCAGCAGACACCTGTAACGCGAGGAAAGTTATTTTGTGTTATATCGCGTGTTTATGCGTTTATTTCTTACATTACTTACGGTATGTATTCTCTTTTATCCATTTATTTAGCTCGTACGTTGCAGTACTTCCTCCTAAACGAGGAAAGTTAGTTGGTGCGTTCATATACTTTTATTTCTTACATTTCTAGGTGATGTATTCTTCTATTTATTGATCTATATTAATTTATTTAGTTCGTACTTTGCCCTTCCATCCCCAGAAAAAATTTTGGCTGCGAAAACAGAAGCGGAGAAAAGCCAACCTAAGAGAAGACACGGGGGGGGGGGTGGGGGGGTGGGGGGGGGGGGGGGGGGGGGGGGGGGGGGGGGGGGGGGGGTGTTGGGGCGGGGGGACTCGACGTACCAGTAAACATTATTAACGTCATTCTGAATATCAACCTCCGCCTGTTCCTCTCGAGCGGAGAGCTGCTATTATTCTCTTCTTCTGGGAAACCGAGAGAGAGATAATCGTCCTCCTCCTCCTCCTCCTCCTCCTCCTCCTCCCTGAAAACCAGCCATCCCTCTGACACGTACAGAAACACATGAGGATACTTCTTCTCCCGAAAGAAAAAACTCCTTTCTCTTAGCCCCTTCCCTCTTTCTCTCAACCCTCCCTCCCTCCCTCCCTCCCCCTCTCTCATACTTCCCTCCCCCCTCTCTTTCAAACCTCTCCCCCCCCTTTCTCGTCAAACTTGCCTCTCACTCTTTCATACCTCCCTCCCCCTCTCTCAAACTTCCCTCCCCCTCTCTCAAAGTTACCTCCCTCTCTCTCTCAAACTTTCCTCCCCCTTTCTTCATACCTCCCTCCCCCTCTGTCAAATTTCCCTCCCCCTAACAATACCCCACCCTCTCTCAAATCTCTCCCTCTCTCTCTCTCTAACTTCCCTCCCCCTCTCTCAAATCTCCACCCTGACACACATAAACACACGCACAAAAGAATCTTCTCTCTTCTATTTCCCGAAAAAAAAAAACTTCGAACAAGACCAGATGGTAAAGATTCGGTAGAGAGAATAATGATCCTCTTCTGAGGAGGTAATTATCTCTTTAATTCAGGCTGGTCTGATTCGTCTGATGGAGCCAGAACAACGTGGTAGCTGGGGTGGGTTGGGGACGTCTCAGTGAGGGCACATCATATACCCCGGGGCACGCTTCTGGCATTCACGTATTTGGGCACGGAATTCGTCGGGACGTGAGAGAGATGATGTCTAGGAATTCGTCTGACGAATCTTTCGTGTTTTTTGTTGAGTGACGTTTATGTTATTTTTTTTAAAATTTGTTATTATTATTTTTTTTCATTTCTAATTTAGAGTGTGTTCTCGTAAGTGGACTTTTTGACATATACAGACTATTCCTAACCGCGTTGTATTAATTATTTATTCATTTCATAATATTAATCTGTAATATACAAAGTTTTTTTTTTTTTTCTTTTCATTAGGCCACTTATTGTCATTTGACTTTGCGTAAATGCGTTTATTTCACAGTTATCATAATAATAATAATAATAATAATAATAATAATAATAATAATAAAATAATAATAATAATAATAATAATAATAATAATATCTAGTTCGAGAGATTGAGAAACCGACAAAAACAACAACAACAACAACAACAACAATAATAATAATAATGATAATAATAATAATAATAATAATAATAATAATAATAATAATAATAATAATAATAATAATAATAATAATAATAACTAAAAGTTGAATCCATTCCCCATAAATCCGTCTCATAGAAAGCATAAAAAAATGACTAAAGTTATAAATTAATACCATCAGTTGGTTTATGCAGTTCACTCCTAGTCTCGTCTGAGTTGGTAGTGCATTGTTGCATATAGTGCATTGTTGCATACCACATTCTGCACTATATTTGCGTTCAATCAGAAGTCGCTGGGTCCTTAACATCACAAAGAGGTGTTAGAATGCGTATAAGAAATGGTGGCAGACAGGAAGGAAGATTTGGCAGGTGGTGTGATGATTATAGTAGTAACTGAAATAAAGACAAAAAGAACACGCACACACACACACACACACACACGCACACACGCACACACACACATAAGGTTTCCTTCATTAAATGTGTAAGCATTATATTTTCTCGAAAATACCTATGATTTTACTTGAAAAGTCATTTGCATCGAGAGGATGTTTCTGAATTCTCGAAAATTTTGGAGGAAATTTTGCCTATTCTTTTTGGATTGATTTAGATTCAGTAATCATTTCGTCATTGCCTTTGATGACTGGTATGATTTTATTTAAGGGTAATTTGAATCCAGAGGATATTTCTGAATGCTCGAAAATTTTTGTGGGAAAAATTGTCAATAATTTTTGGAATCATTTTCCTCTTAACTCTTGAATCAAGAGGAAATGAATGAATCACCCGAACCCATAGAAGAAGAAGAAGAAAAAGAAGAAGAAGAAGATGAAGAAGATGTGGAGAAAAAGTAAGAATAAATTTAAGTGAATCAAAAGTCGTTTAAATCAAGACTTCTTAGGTGAGATATTGAGGAGAAGAAGAAATAGAAGAAGAAGAAGAAGAAGAAGAAGAAGAAGAAGAGGAGGAGGAGGAGGACGAAGAAAAAAAAAGATACAGGAATCTTGGGCCACCAAAGTAGCATTTTCATCATCCTCGTGAGATGCTCAAACACAAGGGTGTAAAAAAGAAAAAAAAATAGCAATCAACATGCGTATGGATCGAGACTTCGAATCTATTCGATACTTCGAGGAAGCATTTTGGGCACTGGGCCAGAACGCGCTTAATGATACCTGACGGTAAATGAAAAGGGTCCTGTCTATATATCTCCCTAATGGTTTTATTTTTAAACAACCCCCCACCCCCAGCAACCCCCCGTCTGCATAATTCACTCCAGGTACCCCCGAAAAGCTATGCGACGCTAATGGACGTGCTTATTCAAATCAAGCGATCCTTCTTCGGGTAGGAGAAGATCGTGGTGATAATAATGTGTGTGTGTGTATGTGTGTGTGTGTGTTTTTTTTTTTTAATCTGCTACCGCGGTCTCACGAGCAAATATCGTAAACATATCACAGATATTGGCACGTACGTCTAGGGGGAACGCTGCTCCCCCTTCCCTTCCCCCCTTCCCAGTACATGCTAGAAAGGGGGAGGGGGCATTCAGTCTGCAAGCCAGACTGCAAATGGGTGATGCCCTGATATATTGAGAGATAGATATTAAGTAACCGACTTGTTCAAGGTGCTTTCTTTAGAACGGCTCATCGATCGTGGATGAACGGTGGACGTTTTTAGATTCGGGTTAGGGAGCCTGTGGTTTCGCTCTCTCTCTCTCTCTCTCTCTCTCTCTCTATCTCTCTGTAGACATGTTTTTAACACTGCCCTTAGGTTGTAAATTCAGTTCAAAATGGCATATTTCCTTCTGTACTTGTAACTCTCTCTCCTCTCTCTCTCTCTCTCTCTCTCTCTCTCTCTCTCTCTGTAGTCGTTTCTAAGACTGCTCTTACGTTTGTAAATTCAGTTCAGGATGGGAGAGATTTACCTTCTCGTTCCATTGTTGTAATAAACTCTCTCTTCTTTCTCTCGCTCTCTCTCTTCTCTCTCTCTCTCTCTCTCTATCTCTCTCAGTAGGCATATTTTTAAGCAGCCTGCTATTTACATGGTCTAATTCAGCTAGGATGGCAATGTATTTTTGTGCTTATAAAGCTCTCTCTCTCTCGCTCTCTCTCTGCTCTCTCTCTCATCCCGTTTTTTCTCGTTTTTCTCTCTCCTCTTCTCTCTCTCTCTCGTATTTCTCTTGTAACATCTCCCGTTTTTTCTCGTTTCCCGAATAATTCGAGATATGGAGCAACTGGGTTAGTTAGTTTGTTAGTTATTTAGTTTGTTAGTTATTTAGTTTGTTAGTCATTTAGTTTGTTAGTCATTTTGTTTGTTAGTTATTTAGTTTGTTAGTTATTTAGGGGCTGAAAGAACGCATCCTTTGGCTTACGTAGAAATTCTTTCTGCCTCCCAACCTCTTTTTTTATTTTATTTTTTTGTTTTTATTTTTATTTTTTTTTCCGACGCGAGCATTTGTAACTTAATCTTGGGAGGGCCGTCTCTCTCTGAAATTTAACTGTCGTTTAACTCAGCTCCTGTTTTCTGTCTGTCTGTTCCAAGTTCTGTGAATACTATTCTCTCTCTCTCTCTCTCTCTCTCTCTCTCTCTCTCTCTCTCTCTCTCTCTCTCTCTCACACACACAGTGGTCGTGTTTTTAACTCTGACGCCTACTCTTTTAAAGTGTAAACTAATAACTCTCTCTCTCTCTCTCTCTCTCTCTCTCTCTCTCTCTCTCTCTCTCTCTCATAGTAGTCGTGTTTTCAATTCTGATGCTTACTATTTTGAATTGCTCACTAATAACTCTCTCTCTCTCTCTCTCTCTCTCTCTCTCTCTCTCTCTCTCTCTCTCTCTCTTCAAGAGTTTGGTAATCTCTACACCTTCCCTCATTCTCAGTGTTTCCATAACATGCCGTCATATTCGTCATCAACCCTTTGATGTTCAGAGGAGAATTAAGCCCATTCGTTTATTTTCGTTTGCGCGAATTATCATAAATAAATCCGTTTCCTCCTTTTATCGTTCCCCAGCTTCTCTCCTTTTCCCGGAATTCAATCCCACATCAAAAGGAAACAGTGAAACGAAATCTGACATCAAAAAGAAAGCGAGAGAAAGTAAGAAATTCAAGAGACATTTCATTCTTTTTTTTTATAAGATCCTCCTATGATCTCGAAACTGAGAAATAAATTCTTTTGGGTGTTATTTTTCCATAAAAATATTTAACTTTTTTTTTTGTATGATCATGACATAGTCACGAGGTTGAGAAATAATTTTTGTTGAATATTATTTCCATAAAATATTTCACTTTTATTTGAGAAACGAATATTTTCAAGTTTTATTTTTCCATAAAAATATTTAACTTTCTTCGTATGGTCATGACATAATCACGAGGTTGAGAAATAATTTTTGTAATATTGTTTCCATAATTTCACTTTTATTTGATTCAAGTTTTATTTTTCCAAAAAAATATTTAACTATTTTTTTTGTATGATCATGACAGTCACGAGGTTTGGATATAAATTTTTTTAAATATTATTTCCATAAAATATTTCACTTTTATTTGAGAAACGAAAATTTTTAAGTTTTATTTTTCGATAAAATATTTCCCTCTATTTTATCGTCGTATGATCTCGACAGTCACGAAATTGTGAAATAATTTTTTTTTTTTTTTTTTTCCAATAAAATATTTCACTTTATTTTATTTATTTACTTAATTTTTTTCAATAATCTCGACTATCACGAAATAGAGAAACAAAAAACCTTTTTAATTTCTTTTTTTCCATCATATTTCTCTCTCTCTCTCTCTCTCTCTCTCTCTCTCTCTCTCTCTCTCTCTCTCTCTCTCGGAATTCGTCCTCTCTTTGTCACCTGGGAGATTTTTTCCCGTTTCGTGAAACATAACCCGAGATCAAGAAGGAACGGAGGAAAGTTAAATACGAGATAAGAAATTAACTCAGGAAAAGAAGACATATTTAATTGTTCGTGATTAAGCGAAAGAAAATCCCAGCTGTATTATGGGGTAAATAAGTTGAATTTTTTTATTTTTTGACGAGATAGAATAAAGCCAGTTGGGTATTAGAAAGAGAAGCAAAATGAAGTGAGAAATATGATTAATAATAATAATATAATAATAATAATAATAATAATAATAATAATAATAATAATAATATAATAATAATAATATATAATTGCTAAAATTGAGGAATTTCAAATAACTGATTGGAGAATTAATTGTAAACCAGAATTAGACGATTTAGAAATAATCCTGTTCAGAGAAGACGTAGATCCTAATTTATCCTAGAATATAAGAGAGTAGGTTGTAAGTTTACGCAATGAAAAGTAGAACTTCCTTTGAAGTCTTTGAAAATAAGCAATTAAGAATGTATCTCCAGGTATTTTGAATGAATTACTTCTCTACAAGATATGAGTGCTCATATTTCGTGCTTATACTCTATATATATATATATATATCTATATATATATATATATATATATATATATATATATATATGTATGTATGTATGTATATGTATGTATATATATGATATACAATTTCGTTAAGTAACGGCCACTTCAGTGGTGTACTGTGTGTGTGTGTGTGTTTGTGTGTGTGTATGTGTGTCTGCGTGTCTATGTAATAAACACGTAGCACTCAAAAGTCTACAGCAAATTCAAAAACGAAATTAGAATTGCAGTTGATTTCACAGATATCGGCTTTCAGAAAAGAATTCGCAAGTACGCAAGAACGCCCATGTGTATGAGAGAGAGAGAGAGAGAGAGAGAGAGAGAGAGAGAGAGAGAGAGAGAGAGAGACGAGAGACGAGACGACGGCATTGTTTACCTAAATTACTCACTCTGACATTATAAGTCTTTCGCCCAACCTTTGAAGTCTTTGAAACGTGATAATGCCAGCGAGGAGAACTTTCTCCTTGCTAGGAGAAAAAGAGAGACGGTAGCAGCAATCCGACAGCAATGTCAGTCACGGAGCAACTGATCCTAGGGAATAAAAAAAAAAAAAAAAAAAAAAAAAAAAAAAAAAAAAAAAAAAAAAAAAAAAAAAAAAAAACAAAAAAAAAAAAAAAAAAAAAAAAAAAAAAAAAAAAAAAAAAAAAAAAAAAAAAAAAAAACAGCGCTTGACGCAAGAGTCCACTGACGGTCAGTAATTATGTAACGGCTGTAATATTTAAACAGTAACTGTATCCGAAACCAGAAATTGAAGGTGGCAGTGCTGTTAAATCGTAGGGATATTGGTTCCATGAGATTATAATAATAATAATTAATAATAAAATAAATAAGTAATAATAAGATAAAATAATAATAATAATAATAATAATAATCTCTATTTCAATTCTTTTGTATATTGGGTATGTTTGTCCAAGCCCGTATAATAATAATAATAATAATAATAATAATGATAATAATAATAATAAGAATAATAATAATAATAATAATAATAATAATAATAATAATAAACTTGATTTCAAGTCTTCTATCTGAAGGTTTGGTATTGTCCAAGCGTTTATAATAATGATAATAAAAATACTACTACTACTACTGCTACTACTACTACTACTACTAATACTACTACTACTAATAATAATAATAACAACAATAACAATAATAATACATTTACTGCTTCTTGCGAGATTGTATTCCTCCTTATGAGACAGTCATATCACAAGCCTTCGTCCCTGCCCTTGCCCCAATACGATTAATAAATCAGTCTATTTAAATATAAATAAACCAGCTTAGAATATATTCGCATATATAATCGATGTTCTTGGCATCAATGCATTCTCCGAATAAGGAAACGTATTCTGAGTAATGCAGACTACAGCTTCATTTTTAATCCCCCCCCACCATCCCCTCCCCCCTCATACCTCACGATCAAAACCCGAATGGGGCTTCCGCTCTTATTTATGGCCTCACGGGACTGAGAAGCCAATGGCCCCTCATTATCGATCGCCGGATGGGTGCCCAAATGCCCGCCCCACCCCCCTTGTCCCTGGGACTCTGCCCACCCCGCCAGCACAAATATAAACCGCGTTATTGACGCTCGTAAATCAGGGGAGCGATAGCATTTACTAGCCAGCGTCGTCTGAAATCAACGCTAACGTTAGCGATGTCAGCTGAGATACGTGTTGCCATCAGTTCTCGGTCGAGCGTCGGCTTTGAATGCCGGCATTCGGCTGACACCACCGCCTTTGACCGGGGTTTTGGGGGGCGGGGGTGGGGGAGGATGTCAGTCAGATGAGGTTCCCGTGTACGTAGGTACTGAATTGAGATACTGCTCGTTCCAGGATAACTACTATTTATTACAGTATCAAAGATGAAAATGGAATTAGTAAGAAATTAAGTCTAGAATGTCTTATGCTCAGTGGTTTCAGTGACGTCATAGCTGCGCTATCATAACACTTTAGTTAAGTAGTGACGTCATAGCTGTGCCATCATAACACTGTTAATTAAGTGGTGACGTCACTTACGAGGAAGGTTGCTATCTATTTTCTTTAAAAGAAATGGATCAGAAGAAAAAGCTTTCTAAAGGTTTATAATCGTTAAATGAAATATATACCATATGGTTTCTGTAGAATTAATAATGATAATAATAATAATAATAATAATAATAAGGGACTTTTGAATATTATATAAACATGAACAGAAATATGTACAATAGGGTTACAGTAATAATAATAATAATAATAATAATAATAATAATAATAATAATATAATAATAATAATAATAATAATGTACCTTTGCAGAAAGATCTGTTAACTAAAATGAACTTAGCAATAATTCAAAGTAAACCAACGATATTTACGATACATCCTATTGCACGGCATCGCTTCCTGCAATAATTGAAAGTAAATCAACGATATTTGCAAATTTTTCGATCATCTTTGCACGGCAATCGCTTTCGCAATTATTTCAAAGTAAATCTACAATATTACGATACATCCTATTGCACGGCATCGCTTTTCCGCAATAATTGAAATAAATCAGAGTTTGCAAATATTTACTGATACAATCCTATTGCACGCCTCGTTTCGGCAATATTCAAAGTAAATCTACAATGTCTACGGCATACGTCTTTCTTGCAACGGCAGTCAAACTTCGGCAACAATTCAAAGTAAATCTACAATATTTACGATACATCCTATTGCACGGCATCGTTTTCGGCAATAATTCAAAGTAAATCTACAATATCTACGATACATCCTATTGCACGGCATCGCTTTCGGCAATAATTCAAAGTAAATCTACAATATTTACGATTCATCGTATTGCACGACCCCGCTTTCAGTCACAACAGCAAGCAAGCACTTGAAGCTCCTAGCTATTGCAAAACACTCTATACGACAACGTGCCAGCAAGTTTGCGAAGTTGCCGCTCCTCCATCTTGGTGCCAAAGTTGGCGACAGGTTCCCAACATCGCTGCTCAATTGAAGTCTTGCTTGTATTTGTGTTTTGGAATTCGCGCCCTGCTTCTGTTTTCCTTCAAGTGGCCGAAAGGCGTGTAAGTTCACTTTGTTCTTCAGGCCTGGGCTAGAGAAAGGTATTGGGTTGTCATGCCCCCCCCCCCCCAAAAAAAAACCTTTTTATGAAAAAAGGTGAATAAAATTTCAGTAGATTGCGAATAAATATGGAATTACAACTGAGGTCAATAGCGCGATTAAAAGCGACAATAATTCGTCACATTAAATAATTAATACCTGTATTTGTTTTCCTAATTATTTATTAGTTCCAGTGTATATTATTATTGTTATTATTGTTATTATTATTATTATTATTATTATTATTATTATTATATTATTGCTTGTCTGCTTTATTTTGTATTTTCAAAATCTTACTATACTCTCCTTTCTTTTTTTATTATGACTTTCTACTCTTTTGAAACTTTTTTGGCATATGTCGCAAAAATGTACTATTCAAGTATTGAATAATAATAATAATAATAATAATAATAATAATAATAATAATATGTGTAATTATGCATTATTTTCTATAAATGATACCTCCTTTAGGTCCAAAGTATTATTATTATTATTATTAT
The DNA here is from genome assembly GCF_015104395.2 of Macrobrachium nipponense. Classification (NCBI taxonomy): domain Eukaryota; kingdom Metazoa; phylum Arthropoda; class Malacostraca; order Decapoda; family Palaemonidae; genus Macrobrachium; species Macrobrachium nipponense. The sequence continues at coordinate 105,384,561 of NC_061087.1, read as the reverse complement.
TATTATTATTATTATTATTATTATTATTATTAAGTCCCATCTCACTCGTCTGCCTCAATCTAATATTCGCTGGAAAATTAATATAAGTAATTACAGTATGATTAATATTATAAACATTATATTACTGTTGTTTTATATGATTATTATCGTCTTTATCACTTTATTATCGTTACTATCATGATAGTGAGCCCATATTATTTCATAAATAAAAAATAGTTGTCCCAGGTGTTGTTTCCAAGCAAAGAGAAGCAGGCCGTATTCCGTTTCTCTTCGCTGACCGTTAACAGCCAGTCCTCATGTCGCCTGAACGCGGCCATGGTTTGAGATTTCCTTCGGGAGATCAAGCAGAAAATTCTCTGGGCGTCTTAAAGACCACATAAACCATTTGAGAGAGAGAGAGAGAGAGAGAGAGAGAGAGAGAGAGAGAGAGAGAGAGAGGCGGGATGATGAAAAGAGATGAATGTTATGTAGGGAAAGAGAGAGAATACAAAAGGTAGAGAAATAAATTAAAGGCCACGAAGAGAGAGAGAGAGAGAGAGAGAGAGAGAGAGAGAGAGAGAGAGACTCGACTGATACGTACCCAATCTTTGAGAACGATCTAAAATGAGTATGACATTAGGTTTTGGCAGTGAGACTCTAGCGGTACTTATTTTAGATTATTTATTTATTTTTGTTTTTGTTTACATAAGAAGGGTTCTACGCAAGCCAAAAGGCTGAATATATTAATAATATATAATATTTAATCCTTGCTTCTTTGTGTATTGATTCTGAATCCATGTTTTCCCAATGTAATCTTATATATCCTTATTTCTTGTTTTTTTTTCATTCTATTTTTATATAATCCTTGTTCTTCATTTGCATTACTCATTAATATCTTCATTTCTTTGTTTTTTTGTATTTTACTTTTTACTTATCCTTATTCCTTACGCAATAATCGCATATTATATATATATAGTATATATATATATTATATATATATATATATATATCCTACTATTATAGGATATTAAGTGCCTCTACGCCAGCATGGTCATTTGCCAGAAAATATAGGAAGTGTATTGAATGGACATAAGAGGTCTGGTGTGGACCTGTGGACTGCTAATAACCATCGAAAACGGTAGAAACTTTGACGGATTCTTCCATTCTTTCTAAGCGATGATGCAATGCATCATTACCTTAATTCTATTCTCCTTGCATATTGATGTATTTTTATCTAATTTTTTTTTAGTTTATTAAGTTTTTCCTTTTAAGCGGGATTTCTTCTTTGTGTATTTATTTACCTTTACCTCTTCTCACTTCTTCCTAAAGAACACCCTAATCTTTGGAAACCTGGATTTCAAGTCAGTGGCCTTATGGTGGTGGGCTTGTTCCATATGAATAGGATTCTTCATCTTCTGCCTATGCTTACGAGACGTTTGTTTTGGCGCCCGCTGATTGGCTGGTACCGGGAGGTATAAGCAGCAGCTCCAGCCAATCAGCGGCCGCCAAACAAATGTCTCCCAGGGATAAGGTTTACTCAAGAATCTACCTTAAGTGAACCAGCTATGATGACAATATTGCCTTGTGCTGACCACCTGACGCATAGGTAATGTTTTGGAATTTGAGAGGGCCTTACCACGTCGTCTATTCCGCTCGTTTAATGATTCTTTTCATATTTTCAACACACGTCCTCTTTTTAATAGACTTCTTCCAAGCTGGAGACAAGGACTGTGACAGTTACACTCACGTGAACAAGCTCAGGAAATTATATTGCATTATTTGACTGCGTACTTGGTTCGGCTTTCTTCTTATCTCTTTCTGTACAGGTTCTTGAAATTGTTCTGTACACCGTAAAATGCTGATGATTTCATTGTGTTTTGTTTTACGCCAACGCTTATTTGCTCGAAACGAACCCACAAAACATTTTGTTTTTTTGTTGTCTACCGTAGCTATATGTCTTGGTGAACATTTGTCCCAGGATGTAACGCAGTAGAGGAATTTTTTCTCCAGCAGTATATTAGCTTTGCCCTCATTACCGTCACGGGTACGTTCAAGTACGCAATGGGTTTCGTTCAAGAGGCTGTCCTGATGTAACTGCCCTGAACGCAGTGTCCGGGGGTTCGAAATTCAACTGGTTTTGAGCCAAAGAAAGTTCACAAATTTCCTGAATGTGTTAAGTTGCTGTGGTTTCCAGCTCTTTCTTTTTACTTTTGACTTGCTACTTAAATAAGTGTTAACTTCGGGACTGTTTCATTGACTTGTTACGTAAATAAGTGATAAATTCGGGACTGTTTCGTTGACTTGTTACTTAAATAAGTGTAAATTTTGGGACTGTTTCATTTATTTGTTACTTAAATAAGTGTTAACTTAGCTTCGGGACTGTTTCGTTGACTTGTTACTTAAATAAGTGTTAACTTCGAGACTGTTTCATTGACTTGTTACTTAAAAAAGTGTTAACCTCGCAACTGTTTCATTGTCTTGTTACTTAAATAAGTGTTAACTTCGGGATTGTTTCACTTATCTTATTTGCTTGCGTTCAGGTTTATTCCTCTTGACTCTCAGAAGCCTTGGAGCTCCTATAAGTATTCTTGAAGTGAATTACATCATCCTCTCTAGAGAGGTAGTGCCTTTTCTTTGATGGTCCTTTGCAGGTTCCCTTCGGCCATGAGCTGTGCTGACCCCTTTCGTTCCTTTTGCTGTACCTCCGTCGATATTCTCTCTCTTCCATCTGACTTTCCAACGCCATCTCCTAGCAATTGTTTCATTGTGCAGCTTCGAGGCTTTCCTCCTGTTATGCCTTTAAAATGCTGAATGACCTCATACGTCCCCGCGCTTGGCCTTCGGCTAGATTTTATATAGCATTCCATTCCAAAGTAATTATTTGGAGAGAAAACCAAAAGGAATGATTTAATATAGGATGCTCTTTATTTTTTTTTAATTTTTTAATTAATACGTATTTGCATAGTTGTAAAATAAAATAGTTTTCTCTTATTTTATTTCTTAGCAATCCGTATTTATAGTGTAACTGTAAAATACAATAGTATTTTATAGAATGATGTGTTTCGAGTGATTTCAGACAGAATTCCGTCTGGTGTTAATGAGAAAATTTTATTTAAAAAGATTACAAAAAATATATTAATTTACAACACATCTCGAATATAATTTGAATAGTTGTTCCTTGCGAAATATTTAGGATATATTTGCTAAGTATTTTAACAAAGTATAACTCTCAGACATTACCTTTTTTAAACAAAAATTCACCTCATTTTCCCGTTTTCTATTCATTTCTTGGTCCTTTACCCTTTAAGATCGACTTCGTAAAGCAACTTCGATTGCAGTCATTAATGTCTACCCACCAGGAATGCCCTTCCTTATATTTACGCACATATTCTCTCTCTCTCTCTCTCTCTCTCTCTCTCTCTCTCTCAATGTGTCTGTTTCTCGTCTTGAACTGGCGTCTACTTTTTTAACCATAAGATAACCCCTTCTCTCTCTCTCTCTCGTCTCGAACTGGCGTCTACTTTTTTAACCATAAGCTAACCTCTTCTTCTATTCTCTTCTCTCTCTCTCTCTCTCTCTCTCTCTCTCTCTCTCTCTCTCACACAGATTCTTTGGCCTTTCGATCGCACCCCACCAGCAGACGGCATCCAACAACCTGCTCGCTCCATCAATGAGACCTCGTACTGCCATAGTCCCATAGTCCCATAGACCCATATGTTCCCATTTCGTATTCCGTGGTTTATGATCCATTTCGTCCCTCTTCATAAGAAGCTCTTGCGACCAGGAACTCATAAATCACGCCCTACGTCACCACCAACGCCCACGGACTGTCCCGTACAGGCTGTGTAGAACGACTTAAGGCTATTTCACTTGATGTTACTTATCCTCGAGTTAAGATCACTCTCGCCACAGTGTCATTAAATAAGCCTTTGGAGACTGGATTAGCATACTGTGATTAAAGATTACAGAACTCTGTGATATATTGATTGATTGGCTTATTATGATTATTGTTATTATCCTTTCTCTCTCTCTCTCTCTCTCTCTCTCTCTCTCTCTCTCTCTCTGTAGACTAACCGTCTCTCGGATCTGACTCAGTCGTCTTCAGTTCGCCAGGTAATCGAGGAACGCTTTGTCGAAGAGAACGCATCCGGTTGCAGTCCATTTAGTCATACATACCCTCTGGTGGAAGACGTATAGTACCACTGCTTCCCTTGACGGATGCATTTCAGATAAAAGCAGGTGGTTCTTAGACGTTGTACGTTCAATAAAAAAAAAACGAATAGTAGCCATTTAGCCACGTTGTTGTCTTGTATCGCGAATTGATAAGAAAGGGTTTTACTGTCGGACATAAGGTTACAGCAGGAATGCTCTTCATCGTCGACTTCTACGTTGAGGGATCTTTGTCTTTCTCACTAGCAACTTTTTTGTAAGCTTACGTATATAAACGACAGAGAGAGAAAAGTAGGATACGTCTTGTTTTTTTGGCTAAGGGACTTGGTACGAAAAAAAGGATAACTAATTTGCTCTCCACTCATTTTGGCAGTATAACCTGCTACCACTCACCGAAGACTCGTAAGCTCTGTTGAAGGTCCTAGCAACAATGCATATGTAATTTTATTTATTTATTTATTTATTTATTTATTTATTTATTTATTTATTTATTTATTTATTTATTTATTTATTTATATACATGTGTGTATGGTGTATGTGTGTGTATGTACGTATGTATAATTCACAAACGATCACTGTAACTTTTGTATCAATGGCCAATCATCCAACTACTGAACCTTTTTTTTTTTCTCCATTAAAATATTTTACTAATTTTGAAACGACGAGTGTTTGTCGCTCACGGAATCGTGAATAAGAAGCTTTCGTTCAGAAAACTAACTATAAGTAGATTCACATTCCACCTCTCCTGAGGGATACTTTTGAAAGACGTATCCTTCAGGAGAGATGGAACTTACATCCTGTCTATGTGAACGCTCTTGAGAGACTTAGTTTCCAGCCCTGTGATTGGCTGATCGAGAGCCAATCAGAACACCGTAAGGGACTGGACTAGATATCAAATGCACGGTTGATGTGAATCTACTTTTTTTTTATATAGTAACTCTTTGTGCTTTGAATACCTCAGTAGTTTTATGAAAATGCCCAATATTCAAGCTGCCTCTGCTGCTGCCCGTTGTTCCGCTCGAAGGCGCAGATGTATATACGTATGTATTAAAACAGCTTTGAATCACTCGGCAACAAACAGCTTTCCTGGCAGAGACACCTCGAAGAAACCTTATCGTACCCGTACAAAATACGACGTTTCGTACCAAGACTTATAAAAAGAAGAAGAAGAAAAAAAGCTTTCATACGTGCCTCATAGAAGCTAGCATATGAAGCTCGCTTCAAAGGGTGTTTTTGAAGCGCTCCTGCGTAACTTTAACTGTGCAACCACCCCCCAACACCCCCTACACACACACATACACACACACACACACCTCACCTGTGTGGCATTTGACAAGTGAGGCAAACAGGTGGGCTTCTTAATAGCTCGCCTTGGCTTGGTTAACTGCCCGGAGAGTTGATAAATTATCGTCGTATTTCATCGCCGGGTCTTATCTCTCTCTCTCTATCTCTCTCTCTCTCTCTCTCTCTCTCTCGAACGGGTATCGACTGTTTAATCATCAGCTAACCCTTCTTCTTCTCTCTCTCTCTCTCTCTCTCTCTCTCTCTCTCTCTCTCTCTGGGCATTAAGGTACGGAATGCTGACATTTATTTTCGTAAAAACTGACTTTCCGTGCTTTCATATATATGTGTCACGTCTTGCAGAGAGAGAGAGAGAGAGAGAGAGAGAGAGAGAAAGAATGTTAGCTCTTGGCTCCATTAATTAAATAATGAAAAAACAACCGCAATTTGAGCGGTAAGA
>NC_061087.1:105371171-105373671 GCF_015104395.2 Macrobrachium nipponense | reverse complement strand
TATATTATTATTCATTTACAGCTATTATTCGTTTGTTTGTTTCAGTCTATATTTCTCTAATATCTTTGGAATTAAGCTCCTCATCCTGTCAGCCTTCACATAAAAAAAAAAAAAAAAAATAAAAAAAAAAAAAAAATATATATATATATATATATATATATATATATATTATATATATTTGTATATATTAAAATAAAAAAAATTTGCTGGTTGTTTTTTATTTATGTTTAAAATGCATCGTCCTTTTAATCAAATTATCAACTAGTTACTACTGTTACTACTACCACTACTACTACTACTACTGCTACTACTAATAATAATAATAATAATGGACAAAATCCTCTCTATTTTTCTTATTAACATAGAGGTCTCTCTAAGCTGAAATCTGTTGAAATGGCAGTTTTTCCAAATAATAATAATAATAATAATAATAATAATAATAATAATAATAATAATAATAATAATAATAATAATAATAATAATAATAAAGTAGTTCTGGCAATAAAGATAACAATACCATTAAATTAAGAACAGGAACTCATAAAGAGATATGTAGCATCCATACCCGCAAACCAATGACCTAGAGGCGACTCGAGTAAGATCCAGATTTGAGATCCGTCTCTCCTCCTCGCGAGGCCAGCCAGCTGAATTTAGAAGGAACAGATGGTATACCGGTGCTCAGCCGACGAAGGAGGGAGGGCCAGGTGGTTTAGATCTTCGACTTGCGAAGAATAAACAATATTAAAAAGAAAAAGGTAAAAAAAGAAAAATCTCAGGCGAGAGGAAGAGGAGGAGTTCGATGGGGGAATTTTGTCTGAGAAGAGAGAGAGAGAGAGAGAGAGAGAGAGAGAGAGAGTGGTGGTGAGAAATTGTGGGAGAAATTAAAAGTATTTCAGTAAGACTGATGACAGAAGTATGCTGTTTGGAGAGAGAGAGAGAGAGAGAGAGAGAGAGAGAGAAAGAGAGAGAGAGAGAGAGAGACTGAATTGTAAGAGGAATTACACTTATATTATTAAAAGAGGCTGTTTAGGAAAGAAATTGTATATATATATATATATATATATATATATATATATATATATATAATATTTTACATATTTTATATATATATCATATATATATATATAGATATATATATATATATATATATATATATATATACATATATATATATATATATATATAATATATATATATAGTATATTTATATCATATATATATATATATATATATATATATATATATATCTATAAAAGAGAGATTGAGAGAGAGAGATAAATATTTTAAAATTAATCAAAGAGAATAATTGACAAATTTTATATATATATATATATATCTATTATATATATATATATTAGAGAGAGAGAGAGACGAGAGGGAGAGAGCAGAGGAGAGAGAGAGAGATAGAGAGAGAGAGAGAGATAAATAAGTATTTTAAATTTAATCAAAGAGGAATCTTGACAAATTATATATATATATATATATATATATATAGAGAGAGAGAGAGAGAGAGAGAGAGTAGAGAGAGAGAGAGAGAAGAGAGTAGGTGAAGGTCTCCACCAGGTGGTGCCGACAGCTAAATGACTAGCTAGAGTGCGTCACTCGATCCCACCTCTCATATTACCAGCCTCCACTATAACATGCCACTCGATTCACCATTCGTGTCGTTCACTATTAGTATCTTTCTCTCTCTCTCTCTCTCTCTCTCTCTCTCTCTCTCTCTCTCTCTCTCTCTGAGGCGCAACGTCACGTCGTTGCTACGTACGTGATTGTATGTTAAAGTCAACGCGTTAGTTAAAGTTCTTTTATGATAAATATGTATATATGTAGTATATGTATGTGTGTGGTATGTATACATACATTATATATATATGTATATATATATATGTACACTATGTATATATATATATATATATATATATATATATATATATAATATTATATATATAAAGTCAACGCAGTTTAAAGTATTTATGATAAATTATGTATGTATGTATATGTATGTGTGTGTATGTATCATACATTATATATATATATGTTATATATATATATATATATATATATATATATACCTATGTACACTATATATATATATATATATATATATATATATATATATATCTATATATATATATATATATATATATATATATCAGAGCCAGCAGGAAAAATTAAAAGCAGCAGTACCTAGCGCTTTCGTGTATTCTTGATACACCTCATCAGGGTACAATTAATAAAAGAATGAAAATATTTCGAAGCTGTTTTTTTCATTCTTTTATATATTGTACCCTGAAGAGGTGTATCAAGAATACACGAAAAGCGCAGGTACTGCTGCTTTTCATTTTTCCTGCTGGCTCTTGATATACAATCTTCACGTGTTACTTGTGATCGTATAACATATATAATATCTATATATATAATATATATATATATATATATATATATATATATTATATATATATAATATATATATATATATACACTATATATATACATACAT
>NC_061087.1:105328671-105363671 GCF_015104395.2 Macrobrachium nipponense | reverse complement strand
TATATATCTATATATATATATCATAGATATTATATATATATCTATCTATATATAGTATATAATATCTATATATATATATATATATATATATATATATATATATATATATATATATCTATATGATATATCTATATATATATATATATATATATATATAGATATATCTATAGTATATATATATCTATAATATATATATATAGATATATATATATATATATATATATATATATATATATATATATATATATATATATATATATATATATATATATATATATATATATATATATATAAGAACCCATCCAACGACCTACATCAGTCTACAAAAATCTTCTCTTTTTTATGTCCCAGTTAGCTTAGCAGCGACCCAGAGACTTTATCATATGTAGAATCTATAAATATGCAATTTGAGACGGACGATTCGAGCAATGTAAGTTAACTTTCTATACATATTATGAAATCTGTTCAGTAAATTATTAGTATTATTAATATTATTATTATTATTATATTATTATTATTATTATTTCATTCCTCTACTTCTTCTCTTCTTCTTCTTCTTCTTCTTCTTCTTTGTATTATTATTATCTCGTGCCTTATCGTTTCTTTTATTTTATGTTACTGCCTTTTCTTCTTCTTCGTCTTTATTATTATTATTATTATTATTATTATTATATTATTAGTGATTATTATTATTATATATTAATATTATTATTTCATGTTGTCTTCTTCTTAATTAATATAACTAATATAATTAATATTATTATTATTATTATTATTATTATTATTATCTTTTCTTTTCGTGTCTTCTTCTTCTTCTTCTTCTTCTTCTTCAATACCACAAGCACTTCCTTTGAAGAGCAAAAGATCACGAAATTTATAGGTGTCTGTCCAAAGTCACTGGGTCCGTTGACAAAGAAGACCTGTGCAAATGTGACGTCACATCCAACAATAGGTCACGTAGACTGCAACAGGTGCCTAGAAAGGGATCTTAATCAAGTCACGAATAAATTAGCCGCATTGTGAGCCTCCTTAAGCGTGCATTTGCAATGGAAATGATGGGGGAATTTCGACCTTTTTCAGTCTGCTTTTGGCTGTTTGAGGTATTGGACAGGTGCGTTTGATTCTGCCAGACTGGGAAAGTTTATAGAATGCATATTATTCTGTTAAAAGAATTCTTGGCAGGGGATGGAGAAGATAATTATCTTGTAAAGGTAATAAAATGCTTATTTTTTTTAAAAGAGAATTGTGATATTTCCTGGTAGGAAACGGGGAAATTATTTATCAATTTAGAGAAGAATAGCAAAGCCGATGAAAGAGTGAAATACATATTTCTGGTGGCAAGAATTATAATGATATTTCCTGGTAGGAAATGGTAAAAATAATTATCAATTAGATAAGGTAATGGTGAAGGTAATCTCTCTCTCTCTCTCTCTTTCTCTTTCTATCTTTCCTATATATATATCTATATATATATATATATTATAATAAATTTTATATATAGATATATATATATATATATATAATATAAGATAATTCTGTCTGTCTGCTGTCTGTCTGTTCGTTATGCACGCCCAGACTATGAAAGCTATGGCAACAAAATTTTATTATTATTATTATTATTTATTATTATTATTATTAATATTATTATTCTTAATTATTTTTTTTTTTTTTTTTTGCTCTATCACAGTCCTCCAATTCGTCTGGGTGGTATTTATAGTGTGGGGTTCCGGGTTGCATCCTGCCTCCTTAGGAGTCCATTACTTTTCTTACTATGTGTCCGTTTCTAGGATCACACTCTTCTGCATGAGTCCTGGAGCTACTTCAGCTCTAGTTTTTCTAGATTCCTTTTCAGGGATCTTGATAGTGCCTAGTGTTGCCTATGATTATGGGTACGATTTCCACTGGCATATCCCTATCCTTCTTATTTCTATTTTCAGATCTTGATACTTATCCATTTTTTTCCCTCTTTCTTTCTCTTCAACTCTGGTGTCCCATGGTATTGCGACATCAATGAGTGATACTTTCTTCTTGACTTTATTATTATTATTATTATTATTATTATTATTATTATTATTATTATTATTATTATTATTATTAGTTATTATCTTATTAATTTCTTTCTCCTAACAATCTATACCACTACCAGATATACATTCCATGATTTCGTATTGGTATTAGTTACCCAGATATATAATTATGCCATAAATATGGGCCATTGTTAAACTCATTCAATGAATGCATAACAATTTATAAATTTAATCTATATTATCTTATGTAGATATAGGCGTATTATATGGGTATGGGTAAGTTTCCTGTGTGGTGGGGCACCAGTAACTGGTCATATTAACATTTTTAACATATTCTAGGGCACGAGTGGCCACTAGGATGCAACTCATGCCTATTCTCTTTGTATTTTAATAATTTACCTTTTTCGATCTATGTTTTAATATATTTTTTCCTATCTAATCTATTACTTTCAGTTACGTCTTTTTAATGAACATAATATTCTTTGGAAGCTTGAATTTCAAGTCAGTGGCTCCTGTGGGTTCGTTCTGTATCGTCTAAATAATAATAATAATAATAATAATAATAATCAATATAATATAATAATAATAATAATAATAATATATGCTTTGTTTGAAAATAATTGCCGTTTTCAACGAATTAATCTTATACAGAGTCTTTTCAATTCTTCTGATAATTCGTTTTTTCTGACTCAGCTAGGTTATTGAGTAGAATGCCAATATTCATATTTGTCATAATTAGGTTACTTGTCAAAATTATTTTGTCAAAAATATTTTAGAATATATTTTGCTTTATAATAATAATAATAATAATAATAATAATAATAATAATAATAATAATAATAATAATAATAATATAATAATATGTTTGAATAGAACACTATACTATTGTTTCATTAGATAAGGATGAGATTGAGTGATTATAGTTTAGAATAGGAATAAGGAATAAATATAAGGAAAAATAAGGTAATGGGAGACATAATGACCAATATGAAACCATATCCAGAAAATCGAGCCCCTGACGCCATAAATTTAGGGAGGGTAAGAGAGAATAAGGAAAGAGTGGCAGAAATGAAAGCATATGGATGGAATCGAGAATTGTGGAGAATAGGAATAAAGATTAAATATATGGGAGAAAAAGTGACAGAAATGAAAGCACATTTACAAAGACGACAAAAGGACAGACCTATACTTGTCCTCGACGAAGCCAAATACGGTATATAACTTATCGAGGGGAAAATTGTAAGTTACTGTACCGCTTTTCAGCACCATGTGGAATTTGGGTACCGCGTGCCAGGTCTGGCTGAGAAACTCCCCTCCCACCCCCTACCCCCACCACCCCCTTCCACTCCCATTGCAAAAACGTGAAATCCGAGATACTTGAAGTCCAAGATGGATGGCGGGGAAGGAAATATGCCAATGGGAGGGAGGTACAGATTCCATTTTAGGATGAGAGAGAGAGAGAGAGAGAGAGAGAGAGAGAGAGAGAGATTTCCGTCGTGATTTCCGAGATGGGAGGAAAGTGGGTGAGATGAGTGGTTATATATATATATATATATATATATATATATATATATATATATATATATATATATATGTATATATATAGATATATATATATATATATATATATATATATATATATATATATATATATACATATATATATACATATATACATATATATATATATATATATATATATATATATATATATATATATATATATATATATATATATATATATATCATATATATTGTCACTTATATACGCGTGACATTTTGTACATCTATATATATATATATATATATATATATATATATATATATATATGGTATATATATATATAAAAAAGCCACAATATAGTTTAAAAATTCAGTTCACTATACCTTGGGATTAACACGCGTAAGGAGAAATATATATATATATATATATATATATATATATATATATATATATATATATATATATATATATATTTCAACGTGTGAGTCCCCACATTAAACGCAATTAGACCGTCTCTGAAACTTGAATTAGCTACAATTCAAAGGATTATGTTTTTATTTTCTGAAGGTGAATTTATTTTCATTTATACCTCCCATTCTATCATATATCTGTCTTTTCCTCCTTTTGTCTCTTCGCCCATCTGTCCGTCAGTCTGTGACCTAGATGTAAACAGAACAGCAGAGCCTCTTTCGAAATCAATGATATTGAGAAATTTAAAAAAAAACATAGAAAACGGGAATTTAAAAAAGAGAGAGAAAACGACTAAACGCAAATGTAAACAGAAAACTTGACGTATTTTTCCTCTTCTTTTTTCAAGTGATGAAACTCTAGAACATCAGAGTTCGCGCCCCTTTGAACGTTTGGCTGCTGCTGCTGCGCCCTTGTTTTAAAGGTCCCCCCCCCACCCCCCGGTGGCCCCCCCCCCCCTCCCCTACCCCTCCCCCCCCCGCATGTGACGCGAGTGTTACATTAGACCCCCTCCTCCTTCAGGCTACAGTAGTGGTGGCAACACGACGCCTAAAAGGACTGGGGCCGATACTCCATGGGGACAAAATGAAGTGTCTGTTACGGTCTCGTCTTCTTCGGCTTCTCTCTCTCTGTCTCTCTGTCTCTCTGTCTCTCTGTCTCTCTGTCTCATATATATATATATATATATATATATATATATATATATATATATATATATATATATATATATATATATATGCAGTGTAATCAAGAAAATTCCCTCGACAATGACCTGAATAGATTAAGCTGTCTCTGTCTCTTTTTTTATTTTTTCATCTTTACTAGCACAGACTCTTGTTTAACGAACACTTCCCATGGGCTTTGGCCTTTCCTTTTCAAACAGGTCCCATTACTTGGCAGTCTTAAGAACACCATAATTAAAAAAAAAAAATCGACCCCCTGTGGACCCCATGTGGAAATTGTGAACTCGAGAATCAACTACTTACTTCCAGGATATGGAATTCTTTACCTCCTTTTGTATTTTCTTAGAAATCATTTAACCCACTCTGTTCAAGATGGGTTTGTCATCTTTCAAGAAGTCCATTAAAACACTTTCATACAATCTCAAGGTTGGTAGCGTTTGGGTCATTGCTTTAAGGTTTTGTATATTTTTCTCTTTTTTATTTTTATTAATTTTTTCTTATTTTTTATGCTTTGCTATTTCTTATTCGTCCAGATCAGTAAGAGATAAAGAATAGGGTACCTACATGATTCCTGTTATTTTTTTTAGAAGTAATTTAATTAATTTATTGTAGATTTTATTTTTTTTAAATAATGATTCAAAAACGCTCCTGATGTGTTGTGGATAAAGTTTCATTTTTTAATATACTGAGATGTATTTTTTTCTTATTCAAAGCTGTTAATCTCATTTCCGGCAAATATATTTGCCTTATTATTTGATAATGTACCTAACATTCACTTTATGACCAAATATATTTGCATTCTAATCCCGTAACTGACAATCAAAAAAGTCATCTACTTTATGACAAATATCCTCAAACATATTCAAAGACATCTGATGGTCTACGATAACCTTCCTAGACTGACAATAAAACTTTGAACGCTGAATCTGAGGTTTTTTTTAAGGAATCTTTATGAGGAATCGTCCGTTTAGAACTTCTTGGTTATCGAGAGGATGCCAAAATGAAATCATTGCAGGTGTGCATGAAGAGAGAATTATAAAGATCATTTATGAACACGAATATCTTTTTTTTTCCAAGTCACTTTCCAATCGTCTTAAGAGGAATGTCTGCATTTGTCTGTGTGATGACTTTCACTTTACAAGTATTTTAAGATGATGCATTAAGTAGCTTTGTCTTATCCAGTGGTTTGTCACCCCGATTGCCTTCATTGTTGCAGCGTCACTTTGAAGTATACCAAACAATCAGTCAAACTGGTAATTAATCAATTACGTGTCCAGTCATTTTCATGTTTTACTGTATTGCTTGCCGCAATTTTTCTATGTACTTTTCATGCATATTTTATGTTTTAATATACTATTAAATTTTCTATATATTTTTCATGCATATTTTTTGTTCTAATATACTATTAAATTTTTTATATATTTTTCATGCATATTTTATGTTTTAATATGCTATAAATTATCATTTATATCTTTTTCATATATGGGCAGTTGCTTATAAGTAAACTTGTTTGATAAGTTAATGGTTTATTTTGTTATATTCGTATTATGCGAAAATTAATATCGTAACTATTGTGTATGTGTTGGTGACGAAAAAAAACAACGAATATTTACCAAGATATCGATTACATATAGTTTCTCTGTCCCTCAAAATTATTATTATTATTATTATTATTATTATTAGTAGTAGTAGTAGTAGTAGTAGTAGTAGTAGTATTAATGAAGAAATGCATTAAATGCAAATGCCTAGTGCACCTGGGTCCAAAGCGTAAACAACTCACCTGGTGCTGGATTACCTAACCCTATGCCCCTCCCATTCCTCCCTCCCCCTCCCCCCTTCCCCTCCCTCTCCACGTGCTTCTCTTCAGACACCCATACCCTCCTTCCCCCCCTTCCCCAGAACGGATCAACGCCGGAGATAAAAGCATCAGCCGGCGGTATAATCTGAACGCCTTAACCTTAACTAAACTTGAAACTTGAGGTGAGGAACGGGGTTACGAGGTTGGTGGGGAACAACGGGGGGTAGGGTAGTGGGGTTTTCTAAGGGGGGGGAGGGAGGGGAGGGTGGTGTGTGGGGAATGCAAAACACCCCAACCTCAAAGCGAGCGAGAAAGCAGCAGAAGGGGGTGGTGTGGGGGGGGGGGGGGGGGGGGGGGGGGGGGGGGGGGGGGGGGGGGGGGGCGGGGGAGGGAGAAAGACGAGAAAAAGATAGAATCGAGAGGGAGATGTAAAGTGAGCTCTCTCCTGTGGTTTAGGTTCATCGGGACATTCAGGCAAAAAAAAAAAAAAAAAAAATTCGAATGGGTGATACGAGAGAGAGAGAGAGAGAGAGAGGGGTGTGTGTGTGTGTGTGTAAAAGGGGTTATTCAAGAAGCGACCGAGAGGATTAGAGAGATGGATAAAGTGATAAAAGGAGAGGGAGAAGCAACACGAGAAGGTTGAAGGGCAAGAAAAAAAAAAAAAACAGGATGACGAGGATGGTGAGAGACGCAACCCATGGAAGGGAGCGAGCGATGCCAACTGGGAGAGCGAACGAAAAGTAGGGGGAAATTAAAGGCTGGAAATCTTCGGTTTCATCAGTTTTCGTCTGCGCGTCTTTCGGCTCCGAGATTTCTTCTGGATAAATTTGCTGATTATTATTAAAAATAAGTCGGGAAAGAAGGCTTCGGTTTTCGTTGGTCATCGGTAAGTTAATAATACATGAATTTAAATATTTAGTAAATTAATATTAAATAATTTAGATATTTAGTAAATTAGTATTACGTGAATTTAAATATTTGGTAAATTAATATTACATGAATTTATATATTTAGTAAATTAATATTACATAAATTTAAATATTTGTAAATTAATATGACATGAATTTAAATATTCAGCAAATTAATATTACATAAATTCAAATATTTGATAAATTAATATTATGTGAATTTAAATATTCAGTAAATTAATATTACCTGAATTTAAATATTTGGTAATTAATATTACATGAATTTAAATATTTAGTAAATTAATGTTAAATGAATTTAAATATTGGTAAATTAATATTTAATGAATTTAAATATTTGGTAAATTAATATTAAATGAATTTAGATATTTAGTAAATTAATATTAAATCAATTTAGATATTTAGTAAATTAAAATTACGTGAATTTAAATATTTAGTAAATTAATATTACGTGAATTTAAATATTTTATAAATTAATATTACATGAATTTATGAATTTAAATATTTTTAAAATTAATATTCCATGAATTTCAATAGTTGGTAAATTAATATTACGTGAATTTAAATATTCGGTAAATCAATAATACCCGAATTTAAATATTTTGTAAGTTAATATTACATGAATTCAAATATTTAATAAATTAATATTAAATGAATTTAAATATTGGTAAATGAATATTACACGAATTTAAATATTTGGTAAATTAATGTGACATGAATTTAAATATTTGGTAAATTAATATTAAATGAATTTAAATATTTAGTAACTAAATATTAAAATGAATTACAATATTGGTAAATTAATATCTTCGATGAATTTTAAAGGGTATTGGGAAATTAAATTACGTGATTTATGAATTAAAATATTTTCTAAAATAAATTACTATTTAAATGAATTTATATTTTGAGTAAATCGAATTTGGATACAATTAATTAAACAAATATTTGGTATATTGTAAATTAATGTCGAAAATTGTTGGAGTTATCGTTCATACTTGAATTTAAATATTCTATAAATTTATCATTGAAAAGTGAATGGAAGTGAACGTTTCACTTCGGATTTTTTGGAAATCGATTTTTTGATGGCATAAATATTATAAAAAAAAATAATTCACGTTTTCAATCTTATCTATATATGAGATTTTGGTAAATTTGTTATTTATTTATACTAAACTATTGAGAAAATATTTGTGGATTTTAAAGATTTCCGCGAAATTTTATTATTTATTTTCAAATTTGTTGGTAAATTTATTAATTAAAAAATTGCGGAATGTGTTTGGCAAGGTATGATAAGTAGATATGAATACGGAATCTTCTCTTCCGTTATTTTTATTTATGTTTTTTGGGATATTTTTGCATGTTCTTTCTATTTTTTTTTCTTGTGAAAATTAATATATATATATATATATATATATATATATATATATATATATATATATATATATATATATATATATATAATCACAAGAAAAAAAATAGAAAAAACATGCAAAAATATCCTAAAAACATAAATAAAAATAACGAAAAAGAAGATTCCGTATTCATATCTACTTATCATACCTTGCCAAACACCTTCCGCAATTTTTATTAATAAATTTACCAACAAATTTGAAAATAAATAATAAAATTTTATTTATATATATATATATATATATATATATATATATATATATAATATATATATATATATATATATATATATATTTATATGTTATTTTGTTCTTAACATAAATTCGATATATTTTCTTACGGTTACGGATAAACATAATAAAAATAATTAAGTGATAGAAAATACATAAAAAAACAAGAAAAACAAATTAACAAATAAATAAATAAATAATAAAATAGGTTAAGATATAACTTATTTTTAAAAATACAAAATTGCTTGCTTAGATAAAAAAAATACAACGGAAGGGGTTGTGGGTAGGGTTATAAAGCAAAACAACAATTAAGAATCACAACAAACCTTGGGGCATTGTAGTTGGTGTCAGTTGGGTATGTAACGAGTAAATGGGTATGTTCATCATTAAAATGAATGAATTTGAATCTTAGATAATTATAATGTTAGGGGATTTAATTATAGAGAAAATTGAAACATCAAATCAAAGAGTTCCAAAGCAGTGAAGGAACTTGGATAGGATTCATTTATCCGAGTAGACTGTTATCTTTTTCTCTCTCTCTCTCTCTCTATTCATATATATGTATGTGGATGCTCCAACCATGCACACAGTCGTAAAGAACTAACTACCCCAAAACCACCTGCCCACCCCCCTTTCCCCGACATGTACAAGACCTGATGAAACTGAAACCAAGAAGATGCAAAAATCCTTCCAAGACAGAGAGAGAGAGAGAGAGAGAGAGAGAGAGAGAGAGAGAGAGAGAGAGAGAGAGAGCAGAACAAAAGAGTATGTCGGAGAGAAGAAGAAGAAGAAGAGGAAAAATCCTACAAACTAACCTGTGTAGTAGGATACCCCGAGAGAGAGAGAGAGAGAGAGAGAGAGAGAGAGAGAGAGAGAATGAGATCATAAACCTTGGCAACTTGAGCATGTTGTAACAATGATACGGTGGATTGCATAGGCAAACACGCTTAGACTCCTTTTTAGAAGAGAGAGAGAGAAGAGTAAAAATGCAAAAACTTCGATCAATTTCTCTCTCTCTCTCTCTCTCTCTCTCTCTCTCTCTCTCTCTCTATTTATCAGTGGCTATGTTGGGTAACGGTGAATTAGCAAATTTAAGAAAAGATTGGGAACTACTACTTTTGTTTATATTACCGCTTCACTACTACTTTTCTTTCCACCACTACTTCCATTACTACTTTTGTTTCGAGGGTAATGTCAAAATCCGTAGCATAAGACCATTTGGACTACAGGAACTATAATAGCCTAAAACGATGCTGCTATTACTATAGTAGATTCACATCAACCGTGCATCTGATGTCTAGGCCAGTCTCTTACGACGCTCCTGATTGGCTGCTGATAATCCAGTCACAGGGCTGGAAACTGTCAGTCTCTCTCGAGAGAGTTCACATAGGCAGGATGCATGTTCCACTTCGCCTGAGGAATACTTTTGAAAGACGTATCCCTCAGAAGAGGTGGAATATACATCCTACCTATGTGAACTCTCTCGAGAGAGACTGAGAGTTTCCAGCCCTGTGATTGGCTTATCAACAGCCAATCTGGAGCGTCGTAAGGGACTGGCCTAGACATCAGATGCACGGCTGATGTGAATCTACTATAACAGTTCAGCTACTATCGTTAATACTACTGCTTTACTCATTCATTCTCGTCGCCTTGAAACGTGAGTGAGAAATGAACAAAAAGAAATAAATAAAAATGGATTCTACCACGTAGAGCCCATTCAGCAGCGCGAGAAATTCCACCCAGTGTTATTTGCGGCTGAATGACTGCACAAACAAATATTATGTCTTGGCGTTGCTTATTTTGGGCAACTTCAAACATGGCCCGGTTTCATTTTTTCATCGTCAGTCAAATGCTGGGTAGGTTTCGTTTTTCTTCAATAAATGGCTTAAGTAGTTTTGATTTTCGGAGGTAAAATGATAAGCTGGGTTTCATTTTTCATTGGTAAAATGCTAAGCAGGTTGTTTTTCTTCGATAAATTGCTAAGCAGGTTTAACTTCCCGTTAGTAAAATGCAAAGCTGGTTCTATTTTTAATTTCAAAAATTGTTGAGTTGGTTTAATTTTTTATTATTAAAACTAGAAATACGGTTTTAGTTGGTCTTAAGCAAAATGGTAAGCATTTATTACATTTTGTAAAAAGAAAGAAAACATTTTTAACAGACAAATGGTCTGAGTGGTAAAATTCTGATAAGGATGAACATTCATTTATCTACATAATAGGATAAATAGTCTTACAAGTTCAGTGATTTTTATGAGTTATTTTTGAAATCAGTAAAAGCACCAGACAGTATATTCATTCCTTTGCGTAACATATGCATTTTTTTCTCCAGCGCGAGAGCGCAATTTGTATATTTCATTCCGGTAAAACGCTTAGTAAACCACGTTTTCTCTTTAGTAAAATGAAATTTTTTTATTACTACAATAGTTGAAAAAAGATTCCCCCTTCTACCAAGAAAATTCATGTTTCCTCATCAAAATGTTAAAATCTGGAAGGTGCAATGACAAATATTACTAATGTCCTCCAGTTAAACACAAAAACGTTTTTTCTTAAGTAAAACGAACATTTTCTAATTAGGGGCATATAGCTAACGTTGCCTTTCCTGCCCCCCCAAAAAAAATATTAACGTTTTCTCATTCATAAATTGAAATCTCATACATGACGAGTATCATACACTTATCTTCCATGCAATTCAGCTTCTAAAGGTTTCGTATTTAAATTTTTTTTTTTACTTGGGTGGAATGACGAAAAGAAACCGTTCTCTTCCATTTCCCATTTCAGAAGGTCTAGTTATATGTCATTTGATCACCCCTAAGGAAATTCTAACCAGAGTGGACGATACGATTTGAAAAGGGACGAACCTTTGCGAAGACTCGGATGTTTGGCGTACGAAACCTGCTGGTTATTTTTATTTTCTTTATCAATTATTTTTACAATGCATGTGTCAGTTATATTTACTAATATGCTTACTCTTTTATCCAGTATGCTTCTGTAAAATATTATATGTCTGTTTGTCTGTTAAATACGATTTTTTCTGTGCTTAATTGGACGAAAGTATATATATTAATATATATATATATAGATATATATATATATATATATATATATATAGTATATGATCTATATATATATATATATATAATAACAATAGAAACTCTGAGTAGCAGAAACAACAATAATAATGCTATATTAATAATATAAACCTCCACAATTTTCACTACTTTACTCATTACTTTTATATTCTTACCACTTTTTTATTTTCTTATAATCACTAAAAAAAAAGGCCATAAAACAATTCCTACAATTTTTTAGCCACTTGAGTTAGACGAGTAAAGAAGGTAGTCAATATGGGTGTTTTTCATGCTCCCCTCCCCTGGAAAAAAAAACAAACAAAAAAAGGCAAAGCTGCCTTGACAACGCTTTGAGAAAAACCCTTCCAAGATTTGATGCCGATGAACATAAAAGAAAAATCTTCAGCAGCAACAAGAGCAACCAAACCCTGGCAAAGAGAACCCTCTTGTAGAGTGAAATTCTAGGCTGTTGTTGATAACAATCTCTCCTGTTGATAAATGATTCAGGTCACCTCTTTATCGGAAAGTGTCGCTCAGAGTCGGGGGTTGGGGGGGATTTCTGAGGACAGAAAACAGATGTTGGCTCTCTTGTCTTTGGTCTGAGACTTTCACCGAGGCTCCTCTCTGGTAGGAGGGGAGTACTTCAGGGAACGGCACTTGGCTCTCTCGGTCTTTTGAACTTCTTGCTTGCATCTAGAAGTGGTTAGGTTATCCAGGGTTCAAGAGGTGTCTATCTCCAGAAATTTTAAGTTGAATATCACTGACTCTTTATCCACAATTTTATGCTGAACTATACAATAAAATCACTTAACATCTCTCTCTCTCTCTCTCTCTCTCTCTCTCTCTCCTCTCTTCTCTCTCTCTCTCTCTCTCTTTATATATATACTATGATATATAATATTATATATATATATATATATATATCTATATATATATCTATACTATATATATATATATATATATATATAATATATAATGTATATAATATAGTTGAATAGGACGGACTTTTATACACAATTTTCGCTGAATATAAAATATCATCTAATCTCTATCTCTCTCTCATCTTTATATATATATATATCCATATATATATATATTATATATATATATGTATTTATATATATATATATATAATTATATATCGTATATATATATATATATATATATATATATATATTATATATATATATTACACATGGGTACATTCAATTTGCATAGTACGGTTACAAGTAGATGTTGGGGTCTACGGCAAAAGTTGTACTTTTAGCATTTTTATAAACAGAAAAGGCGAGAGTCGTAATATCGATTTGAAAATTCTTTTTTTCTGAAGGAAAATGTATCACAGATGAGGTTAGTTAATTTTGCATGTTGATAAACATAGGCATAGAAGTTATATAAGAGGATAAGAAGTAATTGCCAAAGTTTAAAGAGAGTTTTCGAAATTATCAAAAGCCGAATAAGAAAAATATGATATCACGCCTTCATAAGGAGCTTTTGAAATTCTACGCTTCTCAGTCCCTCCACCCCTCCCCTCTTCCCCTACTCATTCTAACCCCCTACACCCTACCACTTACTCCCCCTCCCTCTCATATGCATTAACAAGAAGGGGAGAAAGGGGCTGGAGAATTTTTCAAAATAAGAAGACAAGAAGAAATATATATCACTCCATTCACCCCTCTCCCTCCCTCCCTCCTCCCCCTCCTCCTCTTACCCCTATCACCTAAAGACCACCTCACACTAATACGCCTTTTACAAACCCTTCCCTCCACCTCCCCTCCCCCTCCCCAACCTAGGTCACGATCGCCCTCAGGTCCACGGATTCACGAATCTGTTTCGGAATCCTGACTGAGGAGGTTTTCAAATTCCACTCCTCCTCCTCTCACCTCCTCCCCCTCCTCTCACCTCCCCCTCCTCTCACCTCCTCCCTCTACACCTACCCATACTCCTGCCCCTCCCCCATCCTAACCTAGGTCACGATCGCCCTCAGACGGATCCTCCACGAATCGGTTTTTGGGGAATCCTTAATGAGGAGCTTTTCAAATTTCGCTTCGCCCTCCCTACCTCATACCCCATACCAATACCCCTACTCGTCCCCATATCCATACCCCTTCCTCCTACCCATACCCGTACCCCTCCCCCTCCCTAGAGCATGATGGCCCTCAGACAGATCCTCCACGAATCGGTTTTGGGGAATCCGTAAAGAGGAGCTTTTCAAATTCCACTCCTCCTCTCCCTTCTCTATACCCCTACCTATACCCATACCCATACCCCTACCCCTCCCCATGGCACGATAGCCCTCAGACAGATCCTCCACGGATCGGTTTTTGGGAATCCGAGGTCCCCCGCCCCCCCAACTTGTTTACAGTTGATAAATGTCCTCCCAGCGCTGCCGTGCCCTTGGTGGAAGGAAGAACACAGACATACACACACACAGAGACCCTGCAGCGCCCCAGCCCGTTCTGTGGTCGTTATCTGGGCCGAGGGAGGGAGACGTCTCGAGTTGCCCCATTTACCTGTGGAAATGGAAATAATGCCGCGTCCGGTTACCGCCAGATAAGCGTTAATCGCGCCGTAAATCATGCTAACAAAAAGCAATAAGATGGAAATCTTGGCGTAAGGCGAGACACCCTCCCGGAGCCGGCGGAGACCTCTATGTCAGTTGACCTCAGAGGAGCGAGCGAGTAGTTTCAGTCTCTCTCTCTCTCTCTCTCTCTCTCTCTCTCTCTCTCTCCTAAATGTCTCCTCTTCTTCTTCTTCTTCTTCTTCTCTCTCTCTCTCTCTCTCTCTCAAATGCCTCTTCTTCTTAATTTTCTCTCCCAGATGCTTCTCCTCTCTCTCTCTCTCTCTCTCTTCTCTCTCTCCCTCTCTCTCTCTCTCTCTCAAATGTCTCTTCTCCTCCTCCTCCTCCTCATGTTCCATGAAACGTAAATCACCGCCAAACGAAGATGGTTCCAGGGAGCTTCGAGATCCGGGGAATTTGAGGACATAAGCGTCCTTTTGTGGGGGGGGGGGGTTAGGGGGTGCCGGGATGGAGGAGGGATCTGCCAAAAGTATTCGAAAAATCATCCCAAAAAATAGTAATCGTAGAAAATTAGTAGCCAAAAGTGACAATCTTTATTTATTTTCTTTTCAGGGAGTTTTTTTTTTTTTTTTGTTTTTTTTTTTTTTTCAGGGAGGGGTTGGGGTTGAAAGTGGGGATGGGTGGGGAGGGCAGAGAGGGGGGACGGGGGGGGGGGGGGGGGGGGGGGGGGGGGGGGGGGGGGGGGGGTGGGGGGGGGGGGGGGGGGGGGGGGGGGGGTAAGTGTGGGGGGGGGGGGGGGGGGGGGGGGGGGGGGGGTAACTGGCACCAAGCGATGGGTGTCAAATTTCGGCTCAAGCCGTAACGAGCGACAATGAACCCTTGGTTAGACCCCTGCAAACTAAGGCTAGTCCCCATCCCCCCCCCCTCCCCCCACCCCTCCCTGCTTATGTAACGCTCTCTCTCTCTCTCTCTCTCTCTCTCTCTCTCTCTCTCTCTCAAACTCCTGCTGATACTGCTGCACCCTGCCACCTACTTGAGGCAGCTATCCTATTTCTAGCTGAAGTTTGCGCCAGACCTCTCTCTCTCTCTCTCTCTCTCTCTCTCTCTCTCTCTCTCTCTCTCAGTGTGTAACCCTTTTACAGTCATCTCCTCATCTCCCCGAAAGCGAGAACATCTTCTAACGTGGGCCGTTTGGCTATCGCTCAGGTCCTGTTAATTATAGCTATAAGGATAATGATAACCTAATTAAATCACAACACTCGTAATGGTGTTAGTAATAATAAAATATAAAGAAAAAACTATAGCTAAAAGTTCTGAAAATAATTATTATGATTTTGACATTACACAATGAATCAAGAAATTCACAGCTCCTACTTGCACGTTTGTGGTTAGGCCTAAAATCATTAAGAAGAATAAAGGTCAAAAACAAAAGCAACAACAAAATTTGATGCAACAACAACAACAATATAATTTGATACAAGAACAACAACAACAACAACAACAGAAACAATGGTTATGGTATCTTTATTAGTGCTTAAATTGCGTAGCTTTCTCTTCTCAAAAACAGTAAGCTAAACAAAGAGCCTTATTGAATCGCCTTAGCAATAAGTAGTATCACTAGTAGCAACATTATTAGTAAAAGTAGCAATTTTAAGCAAATTAACCATTCTATAGGTTTCTCACCAGTGATAGCAGAACAAGTAGCATTATTATTATTATTATTATTATTATTATTATTATTATTATTATTATTATTATTATTATTATTAGTAATAGTAGTAGTAGTAGTAGTAGTAACGGTCATAAGCAAATTAGCCATTCTAGTAGCAGTCTTAAACAAACTATATTCTAGGTTTTCGCCCAGAAATAGTAGCACTAGTAGCCGTAGTAGTAGCCATAAACACATTACATACAGCACTAGTAGCAGTGTTATCAGTAATAGTAGGTATCATTATCAAAGTAGCCATTCTGTTTTGTCGCCAGCGATATGAGGACTAATAGCAATATTAGTAGCAATAGTAGCAGCCTTCAGAAAGCTAACTATTTGAGGTTTTTTACATGATCAGCAATACTAGTACCAGTATTAGTAGTAATGGTATCATTCTATCTTGTCACCATGTAATAGCAGTACTAATAGCAGCAGTTTTAGTAGCAGTAGTAATATCAGCAAGCAGAGAAATCAAAAGCAACAAGCACAACCAGTTGCTTATTATTATTGCATGCCCTTCTTCCCCTAAAGGAGTCTCCTTTACCTGGATTCCTTCGGCAGTCCTTATGGTGCTGGGGGGTCGGGGGGGAGAGAGGTCCTTTCTCTCCTTCCCCCTCTCTCCCTCATTCCCTCATTGAAGGAGATTGTATCCTGCCCATCATTTATTCCGTGATATATGATACGCGCACTGGCAGATTTACTCTGGCGTGTAAAACAAGTGGCGTTTGTATTTGCCTCATTCAGAGGAAATGAGGGCGGAGGTATTCTCTCTCTCTCTCTCTCTCTCTCTCTCTCTCTCACACACACACACACACACATCAGCATCAATGTAGAAGAAAGAATTGTATAATTGTATAATACAGATATATATTTATATATATTAAATTTTTATATATATTTTAAGTAAAGAAGCTAATTTTAATATTAACTCAAAACTATTCAGAAATCGTTAGAAAAACTACGATCGAAAACGTGGTGAAAGATTATTAATAATATTTATTTATGAACTGAATTTTTTAAATTTTTATTCACTTTATTTTTAGGAGGAGAGGGGATATTTAATATGCCCAGTTTTGATAATATTACTACTACTACTGCTACTAATAATAATAATAATAATATTTTTAAAAACTGCAGCCATTGCAATGCTATAGTCATTACGCCATTATTCTATTTTATTCTCGTAGTAATAATAATAGTTTTTAAACTTTACAACCATTGCAGTTTTTATAGTCCTTGCGCCATTATTCCATTTTATTTTCGTAACAATAATAATAATAATAATAATAATAATAATAATAATAATAATAATAATAATAATAATAATAATAATAATAGTTTTTTAAAAACTACAACTCAAGTGCAATAATATGGCCATCTTTCACCAATTTATAGTTTCCTAAGCCTGGCATGGTTAATACAGAGCCCCCTTTCTTTGTACGCATGTGTGCGTATGTTTGTGTGTGTGTGCGCGCGCGTGTGCATGCGAGTGTCAGCGCTAAAGGTTAAGTACGGATGACTCACGCCATAATATCGAGCAGACCACAGGAGCAATTCCGGGAAAACAACGTTGCTTCTATACAGCAGCGTCAGTTCCTCGTCTCGCCTTCTTGAATATTTATTATTTTTAGTGTTTTTTTATATCATTCTCCGTTTCTTTTTAACTTGAATTATTATTATTATTAGTAGTATTAGTAGTAGTAGTAGTAGTAGTAGTAGTAGTAGTTATATGGTGTGGTTTGTGATGGCTCATTGCTTGGAAAACAATCTAAACCTGAGTTATTATTATTATTATTATTATTATTATTATTATTATTTTATTATTATTATTATATAAGTAGTAGTAGTTAAAGAAATAGTGTGATTTGTGATGGCTCATTGCTTGGAAAATAATATAAACTTGAATTATTATTATTATTATTATATTATTATTATTATTATTTTTTTTTTTTTTTTTTTTTTTTTTTTTTTTTTTTTTTTTTTTTTTGCTCTATCACAGTCCTCTAATTCGACTGGGTGGTATTTATAGTGTGGGGTTCCGGGTTGCACCTGCCTCCTTAGGAGTCCATCACTTTTCTTACTATGTGTGGGGCCGTTTTCTAGGATCACACACTTCTGCATGAGACCTGGAGCTACTTCAGCCTCTAGTTTTTTCTAGATTCCTTTTCAGGGATCTTGGGATCGTGCCTAGTGCTCCTATGATTATGGGTACGATTTCCACTGGCATATCCCATATCCTTCTTATTTCTATTTTCAGATCTTGATACTTATCCATTTTTTCCCTCTCTTTCTCTTCAACTCTGGTGTCCCATGGTATTGCGACATCAATGAGTGATACTTTCTTCTTGATTTTGTCAATCAACGTCACGTCTGGTCTATTTGCACGTATCACCCTATCCGTTCTGATCCATAAGTCCCAGAGGATCTTTGCCTGATCGTTTTCTATCACTCCTTCAGGTTGGTGCTCGTACCACTTCTTAACTGCAAAGGTAGCTGATGTTTCTTGCACAGGCTCCAGTGGAGGGCTTTTTGCCACTGAATCATGCCTCTTTTTGTACTGGAACTGTGCAAGTGCCGGGGCATTCACTTGCTATGTGGTTTATGGTTTCATTTTTCGTATTGCACTTCCTACATATGGGAGAGATGTTATTTCCGTCTATCGTACTTTGAACATATCTGGTTCTTAGGGCCTGATCTTGTGCCGCTGTTATCATTCTTCAGTTTCCTTCTTTAGCTCTCCCCTCTGTAGCCATTGCCAATTGTCATCGCTGGCTAGTTCTTTAGTCTGTCTCATGTATTGTCCGTGCATTGTTTGTTGTGCCAGTCCTCTGTTCTCTCTGTCTTTCTCCTGTCTCTGTATATTTTCTGGGTCTTCGTCTACTTTTATTAGTCTTCTTCCCATGCACTCTTTAGCCACTCGTCTTCACTGGTTTTCAGATATTGCCCCAGTGCTCTGTTTTCAATGTTGACGCAGTCCTCTATCTTAGTTAAGTCCTCTCCCTCCTTCCTTTCGTGTTATGTATAGTCTGTCCGTATTTGCTCTTGGGTGTAGTGCTTTGTGTATTGTCATTTGTTTCCTGGTTTTCTATCTATGCTGTGCGAGTTCTGCCTTCGTCCATTCCACTATTCCTGCGCTGTATCTGATTACTGGCACTGCCCATGTGTTTATGGCTTTTATCATATTTCCTCCATTGAGTTTTGACTTGAGTATCGCCTTGAGTCTCTGCATATATTCTTTCCTGATCGTGTCCTTCATCTCTTGGTGTTTTATATCCCCTCCTTCCATTATTCCCAGGTATTTGTATCCTGTCTCATCTATGTGTTTTGATGTTGCTCCCATCTGGTAGCTTTATCCCTTCAGTTCTCGTTACTTTGCCTTTTTGTATGTTGACTAAGGCGCATTTTTCTATTCCAAACTCCATTCTGATGTCCCCAGATACAATCCTTACAGTCTGGATTAGGGTATCTATTTCCTTGATGCTCTTACCATACAGCTTGATGTCGTCCATGAACATCAGATGGTTGATTTTTGTTGCCTCTTTTCTTGAGTTGGTACCCGGCATCCATCTTCTGTAGTACTTTTGTCATGGGAATCATGGCTACTACGAAGAGTAGTGGGGACAGTTGAGTCGCCCTGGAAGATCCCTCTCCTGATATTAACCTCTGCTAGTCTTATTCCAGAGCTTGTAAGTATTGTATTCCAGTTGCGCATTGTATTTTTTGAGGAAGCTGATGGTATTTTCCTCTGCCCCATATATTTTCAGGCATTCTATTAGCCATGTTTGTGGTATCATGCGAAGGCTTTCTTATAGTCTATCCATGCCATGCTTAGGTTGGTTTTCCTTCTCCTACTGTTCTTCATTACCATTTTGTCTATCAGGAGCTTGGTCTTTTGTGCCCCTACACTTCCTTCTGCAGCCTTTCTGTTGGTGGGGGATGGTGTTTGTCTCCTCTAGGTAGTTGTATAGCCTTTCACTGATGATACCTGTTAGTAACTTCCACATTATTGGTAGGCAGGTGATAGGCCTGTAGTTACTGGCTATTATTTCCCTTACTCTTGTCTTTTTGTACTAAGGATGTTCTTCCTGTTGGGCATCCATTTGGGTGCTTGGTGATTTGAGATACAATGCTGGAGTTGTTTCTGCTATTCGTGGTGTAGGGCCTTGAAGTTTTTGAGCCAGTATCCATGGACTTCATCGGGACCTGGGGTTTTCCTAGTTTGGGCATTTTGCTTCTGTTTAGTTGGTGTCTGACTGTGTCTGTCGTGATCTCTGTGAATCTTTGTTTTATTCTCCCTGTTCTGCTTCCTTGACTTCCTGGAGCCATGTTGCATGTTTGTTGTGTGATACCGGATTGCTCCATATGTTTTCCCAGAGTCTCTTACTTGGTTCGGCTTCAGGAATTTCTGGGTGGTTGTCTTCCCCTCTTAGTTGGCTGTATAGTCTTTTCTGGTTGGTTCGAAGTTTTTTGTCCTGTTTAAGTTTGTTCTGTTGGTATCCCTTATTCCTGTTCATGTACCGTTGGATCTGTGTGCTTTGGCCTTAAGCCTCTGTTTTACATCTTCTATTGTGTTGTTTAGTCCCTCTTGGTCTTGTACTTTGTATTTCTCGTTTGAGGTTCCTCCTTTGTTTTCTTTGCTTCTTAGCCTTTTTTCTGCCATCTCTTTCAGGTTTACTCAAGTCAGATCTCATCACCATGATTTGCTTTTCCAGGCGCCTTTTCCAAGGAGGTTGCTGTTTTGGTTTCTGTTGGGTGGTTGTGACGGTGGTGTTGGTGTTATTATATTATTATTATTATTTTTATTATTATTATTATTATTATTATTATTATTATTATTATTATATTATTAGTTGTTTGTATCAATAATCTGGTGATGTTTTATGCTGGCTAACTGCTTTGAAAGAATCTAAACTGAATTGTTATTATTATTATTATTATTATTATTATTAGTGCATCTATACCACCAAGAAATGACGGTACTGGCTGGTAGTATAAGAGATGGCCGACATGGGAAACTCTAACACTTATTCTGTTTGTTTGCTTGCCCTAAAGTTCAGTCAATTTTTTTATACTTATTTTCATTTTAAAAGTAAGGCGGGGAATTCCATCCACCTCCCCCCCCCCCCCCCCCCCCCCCCCCCCCCCCCCCCCCCCCCGCCCCCCCCCCCCCACCCCATCCTCTAATATCACGTTCTTAACTGATTTTGAAATTTTAACTTTGAGAGGAAAAATTAGATTGTTTTCGTAATGCTTAACTGAAACGAAATCACTGACTGAATATAACTAGATGAGAATATTGGTTGTTATATTGAATATTAACTAAATGAGACTTATTATTCTACTATAAATTCACTAAAATTGAAAGGAATGAGCGGAAATTTATTATTCTCATAATTCACAAAAATGCTGTTGGTTATTTTCTTTCATTGTTTTTTCTGCCTCATTTTATTCATTAATTTCTCAAAGAAAAAATGTATTTACCAAGTTCTATTTACTAAGATGAAGTCGTGATAAATAAAACACAATTCTTCTTCTTCTTCTTCTTCTTCTTCTTCTTCTTCTCCTCAGCTTAATCCTTAGTCGGGGTTGCCGTTTTGAATGAGCCTCTTCCAGGTGTTTCTATCATAAACTTCCCATTTCATAATTACGTTTAGCAGATATCTCACAGACGGATATGCTCCTCCAGACTCCAGCCCATCTCTGTGTATCCAGGATTGGGCCTGCCTCATATATCACATTTCTTTCATATTTAACCTCAGCAGATGTTTTAAAAGGGCGGATATATGCCCTTCTTGACTCCAACCCTCCTTATTTATCCCGACTTGGGACCGGCCTGAGATGGGCTAGCTTGCTCCTACCCCAACCCCTAGTATCAAAACACAGTTAACATTGCAACATCACATTTAACAAAACAATACTAGTGATCAGATTAGAGTCTAATGGGTGCGTTCATTCGCCTATACAGTGTTTGGCGTTTTTCTGCCCTGTTGTTTATTTGAGCAAGTGGCTGTTTTCCGTGTTTGTTATGTGGCTGTACGTCTTAACAAATGTCCCTGGGATTTCTCGCTGTTTAAGTTACGATACGTGGTAAGGACGCTTTTTTTGTTTCTTAGTGAATATATAAATAAAGTCTCTGTCTCTGTCTCTCTCCTACGAGGTTTATACAATTATATACGTATCTGTTCAAAAGTGACCGGTCGAGTCTAAATATGATATATATATATATATATATATTTTTTTATATTATATATATATATATATATGGTATATATAAATATAATATATAAATATATATATATATATATATATATATATATATATATATATATATACATGTGTGTGCGTGTGTGTGTATGTATGTATGTATGTGTGCATGTATGTATATGCGTTGTGTGTGTGTGCTATTCAGTGGAAGGTTGCAAAACAAATTAATATCACCTACCTATTTTAATAATAATAATAATAATAATAATAATAATAATAATAATAATAATAATAATAATAATAATAATAATAATAGTTCATCCAGGTACACTTCCCCTAATTTGAAGTTTAGGTTCAGCGTGGGCCCCGGCCCGGCACTGCTCCTCTAGATATATAAAAAAAAACTAAAATAAAAATAAATAAAAATGAAAAAAGATTTGAGAATGCCTCCTCCACTTGCAAATCCGGTCCTTACGAATATAACATTTCGTCTACGCTTGACAAACAGCCTTCTTAACAGTCGTAGGGTGCCAAGGTTTTAGGGGTTTAGGGGTCGTGGAGAACTGGGGAGGGGGAGGGGGGTTATTGAGGGGGAGAGGGGATAGGGGAAGGGAGGGAGGGAGTGGATGTTGCGCAGATAACGACAGTTTGTGCATACCCTCATGCCTACGTTTCGTTCACTTTTGGAGTTACACGTTTAGCTCTCTCTCTCTCTCTCTCTCTCTCTCTCTCTCTCTCTCTCTCTCATTTTGGCCTCTCACGTTTCCTTTGAATTTAATTTTTGTCCCTCATTCTTGGTTTACTGCTATTTCTCTCCTCTCTCTCTCTCTCTCTCTCTCTCTCTCTCTCATTTGGATTTCATTTGTTTATTTTAGGTTTAAATTTCGTCTCTACAAACCTCTCTCTCTCTCTCTCTCTCTCTCTCTCTCTCTCTCTCTCTCTCTCTCCCCTTTGCCTTATTATAATTCATTAAGGTTTAATTTGCCAGTCATTATTTCCTAATCACGTTTTCGTCCTTTTTTTTCTCATTTTTCCGTTTTAATTTAGATTTATCATACGCCCGTTATTCCCAAGTACTTCAATTTTCTTCATATTCATCGTTGTCCGTGTTTTTGTCTTTAAATTTTCCTCATTCGCTCGTGCTTACGTCGGACTCCTCACTTTTAGCATTCTACTTTATTTTCATTCTACTTTATTTTTCATATTTATTCTGCTTCCTCTCTTTCGTTTATTCCTTGGTTTTATCCCTCGGTTTTCTCCCATCTTTATTTCAAGTCTCTCATTCTTATCCGTTTGCTTTTTTGCTTTAATCTTTTCGGCCATTCTTGTTTTATTTACTTTTCCTGTATTTTCTTACGTGTTTCATTTCGTATTATTTTCTTTGTATATTTTTTTATCAGTGTTAACGTGGTCAGTATTTTTATTCTTTTTTTATTTTTAGCAGTACATTCTGGTCACTTGTGTGTGCTCTTGTGTGTATGTGTTTGTTTGTACGCTTTCAGAGCAAAAGACCAGTTTATTTGTTTACTTAGAGAATTTTCCCCTTATTCAACCGAAGCCTTAGTTTTTATGCAAGTCATATCTATTGCAAAGAGTTTATTAAATTTCCGAAGATATTAATTAATTTACTACGGCTTAATTTGTTTATTTCCATCGTTATTTGATAACTGTTCCCTTCTCTTGGCTTTCTTTTCGTCATTTTCGCTTACTCGGGGAGTAAGCCTACAAACTACTTTGTTGTTGCTGTTGATGTTCTTTTTGGAGGGTGGGAAAGGTCGATGGAAGAGCCTACAATGATCTGAAAAAGGTGTTTCGCGTAGAGCTAAAGATACAGGAACTTTAGGAGATCTTTATGATTTATTTATTAGAATGAAAATGTAAAAAATAAATAATACGCATGTTAAACAGTACAGAACAATTATTTGTAGTAAAATATAGCGTATCTATTTTAATTTTCGCTGGTAAAGCAGCGCTCTATTTGACCATAGATTTTAGCACGTTTTTATTTACGCTAAAAGTTAGGATTCTAATGTTTGCAACTTATGCATGAGGTGAAATTCTTGCATGCGACAAGTTAGCTGGAGGTCAGATCACGCTTGGTTTAATTCCATATTACTTCAATTTCAATTTTATCTTTTTTTAGAGTGCAGTCGTATTCTTAATAATGACAAGGAAACAATATTTTTTTATTGATTGCATAAAGAAAATATATTATGAAATAAAGTTTTTTAAATATCACGAATACATTTTACAATGAACATTACTTTTTACTATTTTTGCTACAAAACTTTTATCATTTCAGTTGGCTGCGTGCAAAAAAATATATATTACAACAGTATAGTTTTTTGAAAATGAAAATTTAAATCTTCGTTACTGACCGGGTGAAGGAAATATAGTACATTAGAGTAAAATATTAATTTTTGCAATGGCCTAGTGAAGTAAATATATTTCACAACGAAGAAGTAACTTGTCTTTATGCTTGGGAATATTTGTCAAGATCCGAACTGTAAGAAGTTCCCTCTTACTTTAAAAATTAGACGTAAATTGTCTTTGAAGTTCCTTCTCACTTTAAACAGTAGAAGTAAATTGTCTTTGAAGTTCCATCTCACTTTAAAAAGTAGAAGTAAATTGTCTTTGAAGTTCCATCTCACTTTAAAAAGTAGAAGTAAATTGTCTTTTTGAAGTTCCATATCACTTTAAAAAGTAGAAGTAAATTGTCTTTGAAGTTCCTTGTCACTTTGAAAAGTAGAAGTAAATTGTCTTTGAAGTTCCATTCTCACTTTAAAAAGTGAAGTAAAATTGTCTTTTTGAAAGTTACCATATCACTTTAAAAAGTAGAAGTAAATTGTCTTTGAAGTTCCTTGTCACTTTGAAAAGTAGAAGTAAATTGTCTTTGAAGTTCCTTCTCACTTTAAAAAGTAGAAGTAAATTGTCTTTGAAGTTCCATATCACTTTAAAAAGTAGAAGTAAATTGTCTTTGAAGTTCCTTCTCACTTTAAAAAGTAGAAGTAAATTGTCTTTGAAGTTCCATCTCACTTCAAAAAGTAGAAGTAAATTGTCTTTGAAGTTCCATATCACTTTAAAAAGTAGAAGTAAATTGTCTTTGAAGTTCCATATCACTTTAAATAGTAGAAGTAAATTGTCTTCGAAGTTCCATATCACTTTAAAAAGTAGAAGTAAATTGTCTTTGAAGTTCCTTCTCACTTTAAAAAGTAGAAGTAAATTGTCTTTGTGCTTGGGAATACTTGTCAATATCCGAGATTGTGAGAAGAAGTTCCTTCTCACTTTAAAAAGTAAGACGATTTAATGTTGGCGAAACCGAGAACTATTTCAGCATCAAACAGAGAGAATTATATGTATCTGGAACCGTGAAAGCGTCGCCATGTATCAAAGCCCAGCGAGATTCGCGTCTCCTAAACAAGAGACATTTGAAATGAAACATGAAACATGATGTATCATGAAGTCCTAGAATTATATGTATCAAAATGCGAGATTTGGCTTCCTCCTTAGTGAGAAATGCTGACTGGGGGGTAGGGGGACCCACGTATCATGTATCAGAGACAGAGATGTAGTACCCACGTATGGGAATGTGAGATGGGTCTTTCTCCTACAATTCGTGGATGTTTAATGAGAAACGAAATGTATCACGTATCAGAGTGGGAAAGGAACATCTTACACTGATAAGTATCAAAAGAATGTATCACGTTTCACAGCCTTCTGAGAAGTACCCACGTATATCGTAATGCGAGATCGATCTGCCTCTTGCATTGACTGATGTATAATGGAGGGGGTAAAGAAGTAATGTCAAAAGAGGGAATATCTGTTGATGTTATTAGATAATATCTAATAGATATTATCGCGGGAGCTGGAATGCCTTAGATGTGTGTGGAATCAACGTAGTTGCATTTATAGCGAATTTTTTGTATGTCTAAAAATCATTTTTGGTTCATTACAAATAGTCAAAATATGTTAGCCATAATCCCAGGGTTTTTCTCATCATCAACCATCACTGTTTATACTATCATCATCATTTTCATTATAATAATCAGAATTGTAACAAATAAAATCATATTAGTAAAATAATCATATTAGTGCAATGGGGAATTCTAATGATGGTGATAGAGATGAGTTTGAAAGTAAAAACCAAAATTGGAATGGAAGAATTCTGAAGAAATATTCATGAGACAGGATGAATAGAAGTCAAGAGAGAGAGAGAGAGAGAGAGAGAGAGAGAGAGAGAGAGAGAGAGCAGCTGTACAAAAGACACATCCTTCACCAGGCTAATTCTTGTTAATTTGTTTTCAAAGAAAACACGCACACACACACACACACACACACACACACACACACACATATATATATAATATATATATATATATATATATATATATATATATATATATATATATATATATTGTGACGAAGTGGCCTAGAGTATCTGGGTCTGGATGGACACCATTAATACTTGGTGCACGAAGTAGCCAAAGATCTGTGTCTGGACACCATTAATATTTGTTAACCCAAATTGCCAAGTATCTGGTTATTTCACTAACGATTTGTACTTGTTAGCACAAGAGACCCTTTTATTCCTGGGCCTGGGACACCCTTTGTACTTAGGGCACAGTTTGTTCAAGTACCTGGTTATTACTTACCTCACTACAGCCAGACACCTGACTCTTCATCACAAATACTAAACGACTGAATACTCTAAAGGTAATAGTGATCCCTTATAGAACTGAAGAGTCAAGAAAACAATCAGTCTAAGTTCATTAAAATGGATATGAGGTAATCTTAATTAAAGGGCATCACTCCTTCTACAATTTCAAATCTAAGTATTTCCCTGATTCTGATTTATTTGTGGGAAACGGCACAATTATCACTCTATATTTCTACCTAAACGAAAATAAAATATAATACTGGTGGGGAACCAAAAAAAAATAAAATGCTCATATAAATTTTAAATATAAAAATTTATTTCTAAATTCAAAATTTATCAGTGAAATTCACAATTTCAAGGAAATTTTTATCACTTGAAAACAAAAGTTTAATTAATTCTTGAATTAATTATTAAGCAAAATTAAATCAAAGTTTATCAAGAAAATAAATTAAATTAAATTACAAAGCAATAATCAAATTTGAAATTAAATTTAATTAAATACAAATTAATTCACAAGTGTAAGATTCAAAATTTACACAATCAAAATAATTCAAACTAATTAAACAAAATAAAGAAAATGCAAAAACACATAATGCATAATATGAGGACAATTAAAGCATTGACAGCACAAATGTTAAGCATATAAAATGAACATGTCAAATGTACAAGGCAAAAGAAAATCATAAAATTAATAATTATTTCAAACACTGTAAAATAAATCCTTGAAGTGCACTTCAAAACATTTGTGAAATACCTGTATACGCAGCAACAACTTCTCACTAAAAAAAATAGGCCTGTTACACACATGTACACTTTCGTGGGCGCCTTCACAAAACTAATAAAAATAACACTATGTTCAGATTCCACAAACAACACATACATTAAAACAGTTACTGAGTGACCAGCTCAAATATAAAATTAATGTGGGTTACATTTATGTTAATGAAACAGCCTCACAAACGAGTAAGCGTGAGAGAGAAAGCTTTGAGAGAGAGAGAGAGAGAGAGATACTATCCCTCATGCCAGCGGCTAGGTCTCGGAATCGAATGAATCGTTCTCTATCCCCACAAGCGTACGGACATACGGGCGATTAGCCTCGAGTTCAAGATGAAAACATATTACGTCATCTCTCTATGTCAAACATGAATAACATCATTGTAGGGAAGGTTCTCGAAGGACTCGATGCTGCCTGGGAGGTCCCTACACATATTTGCGTGGATCAAGAAATCAGCTGGCTCAGGCCTTCTCGAGATGTGTAGGAATGAACAAAGTCCCTTGTTTAGTTACAGGCCAGATCGGAACTATAAAAAAATGAGCTTAGGTAAGGTATTCTCAAGATGTGAAAAACAACCCTCTTTAGAGGCCAACATATAAGCGCTTACTCTTTCTCTCTGTCTTACGTATGTTTCAAAATGAAAAGTTGCCTTATTTAATATGTGTTATCTTTATATGCGGGAATCTGAACACCAAAAACATACATTTCATAACATGATACACAGGTTCTGAGGTGAATTAATCATATTACCAAAATTATAATTGCATTACAAAACTTACATTATAAGAATATATATATATATATATATATATATATATATATATATATATATATATATATGTGTGTGTGTGTGTGTGTGTGTGTGTGTGTATGTGTGTGTGTGTGTGTGTTGTAGTTCAGTTGCAATATACCTTAAATACTATAGTAGATTCACATCAGCCATGCATTTGATGTCTAGGCCAGTCCCCTACGACGCTTCTGATTGGCTGGTGATAAGCCAATGACAGGGCTGGAAGCTCTCAGTCTCCCTCGAGAGTTCATTTAGGCAGGATGTATATTCCACCTCTCCTGAGGGATACTTTTGAAAGACGTATCCCTGAGGAGAGGTGGAACATAGTACATCCTGCCTATGTGCACTCTCTCGAGAGACTGAGAGTTTCCAGCCCTGTGACTGGCTTATCAACAGCCAATCAGGAGCGTCGTAAGGGACTGGCCTAGACATCAAATGCACAGTTGATGTGAATCTACTATAGTAGTTCCATAGTTATGATTTCTTCCTAACTTATCACCTCGTAATAGATGCCCCATCTACACGTAATTGGCGAACTTATTATCACTCTTTTGAATATATAATATCAATGAGATCCGACAGAATTTTCCTCTTACATAGTACGAAGACTTTTTCACTTTTTTTTTTACGCTGACAAGACAATTCGCCAAGTGAGAAAGAAAGAAAAAAGAAAGCGGGTGACTACAAGACATGCGTCCGAGCGAGGTTGTCGGATTAAGCTTAGGCCTACTTGTGGGGGATTGGGGAGGGGGGGGGAGGATTTGAAATATTTGTCGGACTTGTGTAAAGAGTGCGTTTGAAGAGAGAGAGAGAGAGAGAGAGAGAGAGAGAGAGAGGGAAGGGGGAGGGGGGCTGGCGGATAGAGGGGTCTCTTAAAAGTATAGCCTTAAAATCTCTCTCTCTCTCTCTCTCTCTCTCATACAGTTTGGTTTCTTGCGTTTCTTTTATGTTTTAATGTTCGTCTTTACATCCTTGCCAGCCTTTCTCTCTCTCTCTCTCTCTCTCTCTCTTTGCAAGTGCCGTGAATTTGAAGAGATGGTCTCTCTCTCGGAAGTAGTAGCCATAGAACCTACCAACCGCCACCCCCCTCTCTCTCTCTCTCTCTCTCTCTCTCTCTCTGTATATATGTACGTACAAATCCCGTGAATTTGAAGAGGTGTGGGTCTCTCCCAAAGTAGTAGCTATAGAATTCCTCTCTCTCTCTCTCTCTCTCTCTCCCAGTGTCCAAATGTCGTGAAGATTGTCGTAGCCTATCGTGGGGCCTTGCTGAGATATGTTTGACATTCCAAACATCCTTTAATGACCACAGGGTCACATAGTCCCGGAGGGAGTTTGCAAGAGACGTAGTGAGCTATTACTAGTCCTTTACTTAAGTCTTTCTTTATTTATTTTATTTATTTTTATTTTTTTCAGTTTAGGCGTGAATAACTAGTGTTTTTTTTTTTTTTTTTTTTTTTTTTTTTTCATTTTGTCTTTATTACGAGCAAAGTGAAGTCCTTACTGGAAACGGGCTCATTTCTGGCGGCCCGGACAGGCCCAGCCCAGGCCGATCCGACCTGGCCGATCCGACTCAGCCCAGCCTAGCCAGCCAGCCCGACCCAATCCAGCCAGCCCAGCCCGACCCGATCCAGCCAGCCCAGCCCACCCGACCCGACCCAGTCAGACCCGACCCAGTCCGACCCGACCCAGTCCAGCCAGCCTAGCCCAGCATGGCCTGACCCGGTCCAGCCCAGCCCAACCCAACCCAGCCTGGCCCGCCAAACCCGACCCGCCAAACCCGGACCCAACCAGGCCCAGGCCGGCCCAACCCAGCCTGGCCCAACCCGGCTCATCCCAGCCAAGCCCGACCCAACCCAGCCCGACCCAGCCCAACCCGACCCAGCCCGGCCCAGCCTAACCCGACCCAACCAACCAAGCCCAGCCCAGCCCAGCCCCAACGCCATTCAAATGCTAAAATCTACTAAAAAAGTATTGAAGATTTAAGAACAAAAATTCTTTCAGCAGATAAAACCTTACGTCTTTAAATTTCATTCCGTATCAAATTTATTTGATATCATAAATTCACATTTAAATGATGTTTTAAATATTTATTTATTTTTAATTTTTTGCTTCAAAGATTTTATGAACAGTAATTTCTACTTGGGCTGACAGATAGACAGAAACACGTAAGCATATACACCTGAATTTTTTCAAAGGCTTCAGCGATCTGGTTTGCTGGATATTCGGCTCGGTTATACAACCATACCTGGTCTATAATGCGTCTAATAGCATGTTTAAACCATAATTGGTATCATCATAACTAGCTAAACCATACTTGTGTGTATAAGATATTAAGGTTTATGTATATTAATAAATTGGAATTCAATTTATCTAGAACTGAAGAGATACAAGACATCCCATTGTGGGAACTTAATTACATACAAGATATGTGACACTTGGAATAAATTGCCTCCATCAATTGTAAACAGCAACAGTGTAGAAGAGTTTAAAAGAAAGCTAGCCAACATCATTAGGACACTGTGAATGCAGAGTAAAACCTGCTCCTACAGATAAGTGAACACACGATGTCTCCTCGGATGGACTAATAAGTCTTTGAGACTTCCTAATCCTTGTAACTCCTTGTAACTCCTAAATATGGTTCGATAAATAGGGCTAATTACTTCCTATCTCAGTATCCCTCGGGAGGGGTGGAACATACATCCTGCTTATGTGAACTCTCTCCAGAGTCTGAGAGTTTCCAGCCCTGTGAATCTACTATAGTATTTTCATTTATAGTTGTACCATGAATAGCAATAGATTCTTTAGACTTTCTTTTTTTAAGAATTGAAATTTCTTAATTTCTTCCGTTTTTTAAATGATTGTCCTTTTTTTAATTACCATTTCTTGATTTTTTTCCCCATTTTTATTTGTTTTTAGCAAGTCGTCGAAAGGTGTGGATTATTTTTAGTCTTTTGATGAAAAGTTAACATTGCTCAAAAAATAATTATGAACATATTGTATTTGGCAAATGGTTCCTAATTGATAGTTTCTTGGCTTTCTCATTATTTTAGTTTGTATTATACACACACACACACCACACACACACACACACACACACACACACACACACATATATATATATATATATATATATATATATATATATAATATATATATATATATATATATGCTTGCTTCATTTCAGACATCCTCCAGAAAAAATAATAGGTGACGTTTATCCCTTATTTAGGCAGTGAGTCCTCTCCCAAGGAGTCCACAACTCATTATTGATGGCTCGTCTGCCATTGACAACATTGTGCATAATATATATATATATATATATATATATATATATATATATATATATATATATATTTGTCACAAATATCCAAAGGTGAAATATAAAAGACACGGTGTAGGTCCTGACCGGTTTCGACTTTATTTCCAAGCCATTAATCAATGGCTTGGAAATAAAATCGAAACCGGTCTATGTACCTGTAAATAATACGTACTCATCTCCTCTCTTGTCACCTTTTTGCCTGAAGTATTCAAGCTTTATTCTTCATCGCAATGCCTTCCAAGTTTAACTCTCTCTCTCTCTCTCTCTCTCTCTCTCTCTCTCTCTCTCCAGCGACTGTTTCTCACCAGCAGACTACTATTACTACTTATCTCGGGGAAGTTCCTCAGATTTCCTCTTATCTCTCCGGCGCTTATCTCAATTCCTCCTCCTCATCCTCCCTCCCCCTGGTCTTTGTTTACTCTCCCCTTCTTTACGACCAGTCTCTCTCTCTCTATCTCTCTCTCTCTCTCTCTCTCTCTCTCTCTCTCTCTCTAACCCTTTCTCAGCCGCAAGACCACATTTCCTATTCTCGCTTCTGAGATATTCTTGTATTCTCTCTTGCTTTACCTCCTCTTAGTGTTTCTGTGTTTATTTAGTTCTTGCTTATTCTCTGTTCGTGTGGCTTTTTCTGTTTTTTTTTTGTGTGGATTTTTTTTCTTTTCTTTTTTGTATAGGTTCCCAGGTTCTTTCTCAGTTTTCCTTATCCCTTATTTTTTTTAGTGTCTCTTATTCCTCAATTTTTCTTCTTTCATTTTTTTAATTATATTTTCTCACTTCGTTTTTTCGGAATTCTCTTTCCTAATATTTTTCAATAATTTACTTTTTTTTATTCATGTCCTCATTCTGTAATCTCTCTCTCTCTCTCTCTCTCTCTCTCTCTCTCTCTCCTCTCTTCCCAGTTTTTACAGCTAACGTTCTTCTCATTTCCCAGTTTTCTCATCTCTTATTCCTCATTTCTCACTTTTCCTCATCGTAATTTGCATGTCACGTTTCATTTCCTTTTCATTTTCCAGATATTTTGTAACCTCACTCAGTCTTTCCCAATATCTCATTCCACTCATTTCCTTCTCATTTCCCATTTTTGTTCTCTCACTCAGCATTTTTCAGTGTTTCATTTCCTCATTTGCTTATTATTTCATGTCATTGACCATTTCCGAATGTTTCAACTCACTCATTTCCGGATGTTTCATGTCATTCATTTCCCGATGTTGCATTTCATTCATTTCCCACTTATTTATCTCATTTCCCAATGAACTTATCTCTTACATATCCGGATGTTTCGTTTCATTCATTTCCCAATGTTTTATCTCATTTCCCAATTTTCTGATCCCAGTTCTGTCATCTCACTCGGCATTTCCCAATGTCTCATTCCACTGATTTACTAGTTTCATTTCCTTCGCATTTCCCAATTTATTTTTTTTTCATCTCCCCATTTCCCAAAGTTTCATTTCAGTCATTTCCCAACATTCTTTCTTTCTCCTCATTTCCCAACCTCATTTCCCAATATTCCCATTAACGCAGAACTCTATCATAACAAACCCGCTTATTGATGAGAGGGGCCCCTTCCAAGACACCCTTCCCTCCCTCCTGGCTCTTATTGAGGGGCCCTTCCAGGACACCATCCCCCCAAACCCCTACGCAAGCCACCCTCCATCTCCCTCCTCACCTCCCTCCCTCCCTCCCTCCCTCCCTCCTGCTGCTGCGCCGCGGAAATGCGAGTACCAGCAGTCGTTTCGGGGCAGTAAAGGGCTAACCCACTGGTTCTTTAGTATCCGGTTACCCCCGTCGCGCCTAGTATCGTGTTACCTTGGGCGTCGGGTTACTCGCTTCGCTCTCTCTCTCTCTCTCTCTTCTTCTTCTTCTTCTTCTCTTCTTCTTCCACGGCCCTGAGCCCCCCAAGAGAGCCACCCCCAACCCCCTTACCCCTCTCATAGGAGGACGTCGACCGCCAGTCAGTCTGTCTGTCTGTCTGTCTGTCTCAGTCTCCTGATGGAGGAACTGACCTAACTTCTTCTTCTTCTTCTTCTTCTTCTTCTTTTTCTGTTTGTCTTCTTTTTCAGAGTTTCGCCTTCTCTTTTCTGTCATTTGTTATTCGTTTTTCTTCCTCTGTCTTCTGTTTTTCTCCTTCTTCTTCTTCTTCTTCTTATTCTTCTCTCTTGTCTGTCTGGTGTTGTTATGGTTTGATGTTCTCTCTCTCTCTCTCTCTCTCTCTCTCTCTCTCTCTCTCTCTCTCTCTCCTTGTCTTGCTGTTTACTATGTCGCCGTCTTTGTCTCTTACCTTATTCTTATTTTTCTCTTCTATGCATGGGTTGGATATATATACACACACACATATATATATAGAAATATATATATATATATATATATATATATATATATATATATATATATATATATAATGTGTCAATGAACATATGCTTAAGGGTTGTTTGTACAATGTGTCCGTGAGCGTATATAAAGGACATTATTATTATTATTATTATTATTATTATTATTATTATTATTATTATTATTATTATTATCATTACAAGTTTGTACATACGTTCAAGTCCTTGAGAAGATGCACGGTTATGTAAATGCAGACAAGCTGGTAAGATATATATATATATATATATATATATATATATATATATATATATATATATATATCTAAAAGCATAAACGATATCATTATTCTGTAACTTAATGACATTCAGTACAGTACCTCCTTGGTACGTTTTTTTTTTTTTCCCCGTTACAGAGATATGTTATTGTATATCTTTGTATCTCAGTATTGTCCGTTGGCTGATGCTGTGGCAGGCTACATAAAGACAGTCAGATATCCAATGGCGATTTCCGTATGTTCATTGGTCTGTTTTTATTTATTTATTTATTTATTATTTTTTTTTTTGTCAGTGCATCTCTGTGTAAGAA
>NC_061087.1:105308671-105321171 GCF_015104395.2 Macrobrachium nipponense | reverse complement strand
TGTTCAGGGCATTGAATGTTTTTACTTGATATGAATTTTATAAAAAAAAGTAATAAAAATTATAACTGTAATAATCGACATAAAGTGTAAACTTGATAAATATAGTGTTTAGGAAATTGGATATTTTTATTTTATGAGACTTTGATAAAAGTAATAAAAATGATAACTGTAATAATTGACATAATGTAAACTTGTAAAACATAATGTTCAGAATATGTAATGTTTTTACTTTATAAGACTTTGATAAAAGCAATGAAAATGATAATTGACATGTATTGTAAACTTGTAAAATATAGTGTTCAGGAAATTGGATATTTTTATTTTATGACACTTTGATAAAAGTAATAAGAATTATAATTGACATATAATGTAAACTTGTTAAAAAAATGTTCAG
This sequence comes from Macrobrachium nipponense, assembly GCF_015104395.2. Taxonomy (NCBI): domain Eukaryota; kingdom Metazoa; phylum Arthropoda; class Malacostraca; order Decapoda; family Palaemonidae; genus Macrobrachium; species Macrobrachium nipponense. The sequence continues at coordinate 105,320,777 of NC_061087.1, read as the reverse complement.
GAAATTTAATATTTTTACTTTACAAGACTTTGATAAAAATAACGAAAACTATAATTGTCATAATTGACATATAGAGTAAACGCAAAATATATTATTGAGAGCATTGAATCTTTTTACTTTATAAAAACTTAATGAAAATAATAAGAATTATAACTGTAATAACTGACATATGGAGTAATCTTGTAGAAGATAGTGTAATAAGTGTTAATATAGCTGTGAGAATTTGATAAAAAGAAGAAAATTTTTTTAAATATATGAATTTGGGAAATGACAAACTTCCAGAACGATAAAGAAAGAGAAAAAGGGGAAATGATGAAGAGAATAAAAAGAATAAGTGCATGTATCAGGAAATAGATTAAACTTCTAAAAAATATAGTGATTTAAGAGTTCAATCTAAATATGAGAATTTGAAAAAAAATGTTAAAAAGCTCTAAAAAAATGAACTTGACATTAGCGCAGACAAGTCTATAACAGAAAATAGGTTAAACTTCTAAAAAATATAATTTTTAAGGTTTTACTTCAGTCATGAGAATATGATAAAAAGAATGAAAAGTTTTAAATGCATAGATTGGGGAATGGGATAAAATTCGAAAATGATAATGAAGGAGGAGAAGAAGAAGAAGAAGAAGAAGAAGAAGAAGAAGAAGAAGAAAAAGAAGAAAAAGAAGAAGAAGAATTATCGAAAAACGTTATTTCTGGTCTTTTTGTTTCCTTGTCTCTCCTCCATCGGGATCAAGACACGGCAATCCATTCTCCTCCCCTCCCCAGGGAGGGGAGGGGGAGTGGGGGGAGGGGGAACAGGTCCAGGACCACCTTCACCTCCCCAGGAGACCACCAGCCAGGGTCAGCTTACCTGCGCGAGAGGAACGGATGGAGCGAAACCCGACGGGGGGTCGCAGGGGGCGGCGAACCCGACCCCCGAAGGCTGCAACTCGAGATCCCAAGAAAGAAGGACTACCGAGGGAGAGAGAGAGAAAGAGAGAGAGAGAGGGGGCAGGGGGTCAGAACGCCCCCCTCGCGGTGAAAAATCCTTCAGAAATTGTTGAAGGGTTGGAAATCTCGCGAGGTCTCCCGAGAGCGCGCGAATGCGCGTCTGGGAGTTTTTTTTTTCTTCTTCCTCCCCTTCCCCTTATTTCCCCTTCCCCTTACATTCTCCATCTTCCCCTTCCCCACCTTCCCCTTCCACTTCCCCTCCCAGGTGTTGCAGTGGATGTTGCCAAATCCCACGATTTCCTGTGGGTTTTGGTTGACTGTTATAACCCACCCCCCTCCCCCCCAAAGCCTCTAATACAGCCATTCCCCCTCCCCCCCACCACACACCTCTACACACTACCTTGTATAACCCCCCCCCCCCCCCCAAACTATATACTAATTTTTCCTTCCTTTTTCTCTATGTTCGTTTTGCGAAGTTTCCTAAGAAAATGGAAAAATATTAAAGTTTGATTTAAAAAAAACAATTGTGTAATTTCTTCTAAAGTTCGTTTCCGTATAGATTTCTTTGAATATAAAATGTCATAAAGTGATTTTTTTTTTCAAAAGCCTCTTGATTGGTTATTCTTCGTGGTTTTCTTTTTTTTTTTTTTCTTTTGGAAAATGAAAATCATATTTAAAATTTTTCTGTCTTGATACCGGATAAAATTTTGAACATTTTTCTTGGTGTCGAGGTAAATATAATGTAGATATTCCTGTCGAGGTAAATATAAAATGTAATTATCCTGTCGAGGTAAAATATCTGTAATATTCCTGCCGAGTAAAATATAATGTAAATATTCCTGTCGAGGGTAGATATAATGTAAATATTCTGTCGAGGTAAACGTAATGTAAATATTCCAGTCGAGGTAGATATAATGTAAATATTCCTGTCGAGGTAATTATAATGTAATTATTCCTGTCGAGGTAGATATAATGTAAATATTCCTGTCGAGGTAGATATAATGTAAATATTCCTGTCGAGGTAAATGTAATGTAAATATTCCTGTCGAGGTAAATATAATGTAAATATTCCTGTCGAGGTAGATATAATGTAAATATTCCTGTCGAGGTAAATATAATGTAAATATTCCTGTCGAGGTAGATATAATGTAAATATTCCTGTCGAGGTAAATATAATGTAATTATTCCTGTGGAGGTAAATATAATGTAAATATTCCTGTCGAGGTAAATGTAATGTAAATATTCCTGTCGAGGTAAATATAATGTAAATATTCCTGTCGAGGTAGATATAATGTAAATATTCCTGTCGAGGTAAATATAATGTAAATATTCCTGTCGAGGTAGATATAATGTAAATATTCCTGTCGAGGTAAATATAATGTAATTATTCCTGTGGAGGTAAATATAATGTAAATATTTCTGTCGAGGTAAATGTAATGTAAATATTCCTGTCGAATATTTGCACGATTCCTGTTCGGTAAACTAAGGAATTACCCTCGTCTAGGTTACATGCTAGTTAAAAATAAATAAATAGATATAATTGTAGAACGAAACTAAAACGCAAAGAACAAAAGATTTCACAAGTTAGTTCGCCCCCCAAAAAAAAAGAAATTATTCAAAATCATAACCCTAATTCAATTCTTGCATTTGTATAAATTACTTTAAGTTTTTAATCTATTTACTTTCAAATGAACACCATATTCTTTGGAAGGTTGCATCTCAAGTCGATGGCCTCTGTGGGCTCGTTTCCATATGAATAGGGTTCATCAACTGAATAATAATAATAATAACAGAATCAACCATCTGATCATGGACGACATCAAGCTGTATGGTAAGAGCATCAAAGGCAAAAGATCGACCCTAATCCAGACTGTAAGGATTGTATCTGGGACATCAGGATGGAGTTTGGAATAGAAAAATGCGCCTTAGTCACATACAAAAAAGGCAAAGTAACGAGGAACTGAAGGGATAAAAGCTACAGATGGGAGCAACCATCAAACCACTAAGATGAGACAGGATAGGCAAAATACCTGGGAATAATGGAAGGAGGGGATATAAAACACCAAGAGATGAAGGACACGATCAGGAAAGAATATATGCAGAGACTCAAGGCGATACTCAAGTCAAAACTCAACGCCGGAAATATGATAAAAGCCATAAACACATTGGCAGTGCCAGTAATCAGATACAGCGCAGGAATAGTGGAATGGACGAAGGCAGAACTCCGCAGCATAGATCAGAAAACCAGGAAACATATGACAATACACAAAGCACTACACCCAAGAGCAAATACGGACAGACTATACATAACACGAAAGGAAGGAGGGAGAGGCCTACTAAGTATAGAGGACTGCGTCAACACCGAGAACAGAGCACTGGGGCAATATCTGAAAACCAGTGAAGACGAGTGGCTAAAGAGTGCATGGGAAGAAGGACTAATAAAAGTAGACGAAGACAGATATACAGAGACAGGAGAATGACAGACAGAACAGAGGACTGGCACAACAAACCAATGCACGGACAATACATGAGACAGACTAAAGAACTAGTCAGCGATGACACATGGCAATGGCTAAAGAGGGGAGAGCTAAAGAAGGAAACTGAAGCAATGATAACAGCGGCACAAGATCAGGCCCTAAGAACCAGATATGTTCAAAGAACGATAGATGGAAATAACATCTCTCCCATATGTAGGAAGTGCAATACGAAAAATGAAACCATAAACCACATAGCAAGCGAATGCCCGGCACTTGCACAGAACCAGTACAAAAAGAGGCATGATTCAGTCAAAAAAGCCCTCCACTGGAGCCTGTGCAAGAAACATCAGCTACCTTGCAGTAATAAGTGGTACGAGCACCAACCTGAGGGAGTGATAGAAAACGATCAGGCAAAGATCCTCTGGGACTATGGTATCAGGACTGATAGGGTGATACGTGCAAACAGACCAGACGTGACGTTGATTGACAAAGTCAAGAAGAAAGTATCACTCATTGATGTCGCAATACCATGGGACACCAGAGTTGAAGAGAAAGAGAGGGAAAAAATGGATAAGTATCAAGATCTGAAAATAGAAATAAGAAGGATATGGGATATGCCAGTGGAAATCGTACCCATAATCATAGGAGCACTAGGCACGATCCCAAGATCCCTGAAAAGGAATCTAGAAAAACTAGAGGCTGAAGTAGCTCCGGGCCTCATGCAGAAGAGTGTGATCCTAGAAACGGCACACATAGTAAGAAAAGTGATAATAAGGAGGCAGGATGCAACCCAGAACCCCACACTATAAATACCACCCAGTCGAATTGGAGGACTGTGATAGAGAGAAAAAAAAAATAATAATAAGAAGAAGAAGAAGAAGAAGAAGCTTTGAGCTGCCAAGACTTCAGGCTACAGAGAAAATACTTTGGGCTTTTCACTAAAGAATATATACGCAGTAATATAATAATAATAATAATAATAATAATAATAATAATAATAATAATAATAATAATAATAATAATGTTTTGAAATACTTTCTTTTGATATGTGTGAAAGAAACTCGTCGCTTCTTGTGGCATTTTCTGTTTTCCCGGTTGTTGGAATAATAATAATAATAATAATAATAATAATAATAATAATAATAATAATAAGCCCTCCACTGGAGCCTGTGCAAGAAACATCAGCTACCTTGCAGTAATAAGTGGTACGAGCACCAACCTGAGGGAGTGATAGAAAACAATCAGGCAAAGATCCTCTGGGACTATGGTATCAGGACGGATAGGGTGATACGTGCAAACAGACCAGACGTGACGTTGATTGACAAAGTCAAGAGGAAAGTATCACTCATTGATGTCGCAATACCATGGGACACCAGAGTTGAAGAGAAAGAGAGGGAAAAATGGATAAGTATCAAGATCTGAAAATAGAAATAAGAAGGATATGGGATATGCCAGTGGAAATCGTACCCATAATCATAGGAGCACTAGGCACGATCCCAAGATCCCTGAAAAGGAATCTAGAAAAACTAGAGGCTGAAGTAGCTCCAGGACTCATGCAGAAGAGTGTGATCCTAGAAACGGCACACCATAGTAAGAAAAGTGATGGACTCCTAAGGAGGCAGATGCAACCCAGAACCCCACACTATAAATACCACCCAGTCGAATTGGAGGACTGTGATAGAGCAAAAAAAAAAAAAATAATAATAATAATAATAATAATAATGATGATTTCAAGGATCTTCATATATTACTTCTGGCCTAGCTCTGTTTCCAATAACTAAATTAAAAACTTTTAGCTTAAACTGTCTCGATATCTAAGATAAAAATAAAAAGAATTTTCACTCCTTTACTCTCAAATTCGTGCAGTTCTGCCTTGCTATTTGAGTTGTTTTTATTTCTATTGTCTTTACAAATTTCGTATTAATCATTTTTCTTTTCATTGTTTTTAATCTTAATTTTTATTTTATTTGAAAGTATAAATTCTTTACTTTCATTTTTCTATGCTTTTATTTTTATTCTTTTTATGGTTTATTAAAATCTCTCTCTCTCTCTCTCTCTCTCTCTCTCTCTCTCTCTCTCTCTCTCTCTCTCTCCTCCTGATCTGTGGAAAGGATATAGACATCTCGCTGATGGTCTTTGACGACCAAGTCTTCGATTTCTCCTCCTCCTCCTTCTTTTTTCTTTCCTCTTCTTCTACCGATCAAAGAATCGAGTTTTATATTTCTGCTGCCCACGATGCTCTGGGAAGCCGAATATACAATATGCTTTCTTTATTTTTTACCTACGCAAACTTTACAACCAACATCTTTATACACGCAGGCATATATATATATATATATATATATATATATATATATATATACATATATATATATATATATATATATATATATATTTATATTTATATATATATATATATATATATATATATATATATATATATATTATATATATATATATATACTAAATATATGATATATAATATATATAAAAATATTATATATATATATATATATATAATATTTATATAATACGATGATCAGTTTTACCAGATACATATGTAATTGTAATAGCCGCAACCCCCTCTTAACTTCTCAAATTCTTTGTTCTTTTTCTTTTTTTTTGGATACGCTTGTTACTACAAAGCCTCGAGATCCAACTTCAAAGAAGTCTGAAAGAAATCAAGATGTCAGTTAGCGGGAAACGATAAACCTGCGATACCATAATCGCGACGAGGTCACCTGGTCAGGTCGCCAAGGTGACCTCGTCGTGATTATGGTATATCGCAGGTTCGTTTCCCGCTACCGGACATCATGGTTTCTTCATACTTCTTTAAAGTTGGATCTCGAGGCTTTGTAGTGACAAACGTATTCAAAAAAGAGCAAATATTTTGAGGGGTTAAGAGGGCAATGTGGCTATTACAATTGCATGTATATTTTATATAAATTTATATTGTTTATCCAAGTCTTCAGTGGCGAGGTTACTATAGTAGATTCACATCAACAGCATATCTGATGTCTAGGCCAGTCCATTACGACGCTCCTGATTGGCTGTTGACAAGTCACTCACAGGTCTGGAAACACCCAGTCTCTCTCGAGAGTTCACTTAGGCAGGATGTATACCTCTCATGAGGGGTACTTGTGAAAGACGTATCTGTCAGGAGAGGTGGACCATAGATTCTACTCACGTGAACTCTCGAGAGAGACTGAGTTTCCAGCCTGTGATTGGATTATCAACAGCCAATCAGGAGCGTTGTAAGGGACTGGCCTAGACATCAAATGCACGGTTGATGTGAATCTACCACAGCTCCGTGCCCTTTTTATCCTAACCCAGAGTGGGTGGACTGGTGAGTGGTTGGGCGGTAGGACGGGAGTAACCCTCAGTCCTAGTATTCATGCTTTAAGTGTTTCCAAATGTATACATACGGCGTGAATTATGTATGAATACACATACATATGTATCCTTGACTATATTTTCCATTTATTTTAATAATTTATGCACATTTTTGTCAATTTTTTTATTGATTTGTTTATTTATTTGTTCCTTTTCTGATGACTGATCGTTTCTTTCTGTAATTCCTGTTATTTTCTGTTACTCATTTCAAACGAACACCATATTCGTTGGTAGCTTCAATTTCAATTCAGCTGTCCGTGTAATAATAATAATAATAATAATAATAATTAAATAATAATAATAATAATAATAAAATAATAATAATAATAATAATAATAATGTCATTAGTTATTATTATTATTATTATTCGTTTCTTTTCTGATAACTTCTCTCTCCTTTCTTTATTTCTTATTACCTTCTAGAAGTTCTTTCATCGTGTGAATAATAATAATAATAATAATAATAATAATAATAATAATAATAATAGCATCTTTGTCACCCAGGTCATGAATTAGGAAGACACAGCACAAATAGCCTGAGGAAGTCAGGAATTAGGAGAGAGCACAGCTCGGGACCCCTAGGAATGCCGCGAAACCAAAAACATAGGAGTTTCACAAGATTCCCCCCCCCCCACATTTTCGGGCCCTGGGGAATGCCGCGAGCTATGTCAATATTTTTGAGCTTCCTGGTTTCCTGTGATTCATTCCGTCCGCCTCAAAGGGGATTTGTGACGGGAGAGAGGTGTCTGGGGAAGGCTTAAATTTCTCTGTAGACTCTGATGGGGTGGGCGGAGTATGCTCTGAATTAGACTTACAGTCCATTAAGCGGAGAGCTTTGGTATATATATAGTATATATATATATATATATATATATATATATATAGTATTAGTATATATGTTAATTATATGAGTGTGGACCTGTGTTTGTAAAGCCGTTTGTAACTTTCTTCAGTTTATAAACAAAGTTGCTTATGGTCACTTATGACCTTCCGAGTCCTTCTACGAAAATCAGTCACTGACCTTGGGGAACGACACTATTTTCTGATGCGATATTTAAACTGCTCCGAATAACGCTAGATATTTGCTATTTTCCATATCGTTAGGAAACGTTTAACAAGACGTTTGTTTATCTGTGAAAACGACATACAGACAATTAACGAAACACCTTCGGGAGTTGTTTAATTAGCCCTTACACAACACCTGTGGAACGTGATACACTCGGCTCTCTCTTCCTTCGCCATATGCCTCTTCTCTCTTCTTCTTCCTCTTCTTCTTTCTTTAGAAATCAATCAGAATGTTGGGGACGTTCTGCGACACCGGAATTGACCCCCAAAGGTAAAGAGGGGCCGTTGTATACCTGGCAGAAACTGTCTTATGTGGAGTGGTACTACTGCTACCACTACTACTAGTACTACTACCTGGGTTGGGTCGAGTTTCCGAAAGCCACAAATCTGACCATAACTGAAATAAATCAGGGTCAGTTTACACAGGACTCCGGTCTGGAGGTGACGGTTGTTTCTCTTCCAGATTGTCTTTTGTTAGTGTTGTAGTTGTTGTTGCTGCTGCTGCTGCTGCTGCTGTTGCTGCTGTTTTCCTGTTGCTGCTGTTTTCCTATTGCTTTTGTTAAATAGGAAGTGTCCGTCCTCCACCGTCGAAGTATCCGGTTTGTGAGTCAAATTTATTAGTCGATCAAGGGCTCAGGTTGATATTAGTGTAAAATGATCCGTGAAAAGTTGTCTTGTTTGTCGATAAATATTCGAATGAAGATTGGTTCCTTTTTAGAAGTAGCTGGCTTTCAGTAGCTGTAGTAATAAGTAGCGATAGTAGCAGTAACAATTCTATCAATCGTATCTGAAGCCTCCTCTCTAAGTGAATGTTAAATACGAAACGCGACTCAGCAATTATATATTACATTGGAAGATGAATCTCAGAAGTACTAGATCTGGAACCAATGGCAACAACGGCATACGAGTTGCCAACTCGTACTATGATTTATTACTTTATTTCATTATCTATACTTCCTCACGATCTCTTGGTGTGAATTTGCGTAGGCCTAAAGGCATAAGTTTAGCACAGGTCTCGGGCTGCCCATATATGTACGTATGTGTGTGCGTGGGTATGTATAGAGAGAGAGAGAGAGAGAGAGAAATGGAGAGTGTGCGTATATGTTTCCCATTTCCAATCATGAAATAGGAGCTCAGGTGTAATTCCATATCATAGTCTCTCGTTCATCGCCGTTGCTGGGCTCATTTCTCTCTCTCTCTCTCTCTCTCTCTCTCTCTCTCTCTCTCTCTCTCTATATATATATATATATATATATATATATATATAAATATATATATATATATATATATATATATATATATATATATATATATATATATATATATATATATAGTATATATATATATATATATATATATATATATATATATATATATTTATATATATATATATATATATATATATATATATATATATACACACACATACATGCATATGTATTATGTATAGGCACTCAATGTAGATCATGTTTAAAATAATCCTTTATAAATATCCAAGTACTGCATAGAAAGGACAACTAATGTCTACAGTTACATATGCGAAAATAAACAACACTGACACACAGCAACGCCAAACGATTCATTCTATCATTTCTATCACTGCCGTAGAATAAGGAAAAGAAAAAACTCAGCTAATCATAATATTGCAGAACGACCATTTTCTTGGTGATCGTAAGTTTTACAATGGCTTGAATACTAGCTTAAATGATGGTTTAAATGTTGCTTTAAACGTCACTTTAAATGATGGTTTAAATGTTGCTTTAAATGTCACTTTAAATGTTGGTTTAAATGTTGCTTTAAATGTCACTTTAAATGATGGTTTAAATGTCACTTTAAATGTCACTTTAAATGTTGGTTTAAATGGTACTTTGAATGCTAATTAAAATGGTGGTTTAGACGCTAATGTACTCATTTTAAATATTATTTGAGATGTCACTGGAGATGTTACTTTAAATGCAGCTTTAAATGTCATTCTTAATGTTGATTTAAATGCTACTTTGAATGTCAACTGAAGTGCTAGTTTCAATGCTACTGTAAATGAAATTTTAAATGCTAGTTGAGATGTCACTGTAAATTCTACTTTAAATTCCAGTTTAAATGGTGGTACTATAAATATTAGTTTAAATGCTCCCTTCAATGTTGGTTTAAGAGCTCCTTTAAATGTTGGTTTAAATAATCCTTTAAATGGTACTTTAAGGTAGCCATTCGTTTGTTGAGTTACCTTTAAAAACAATTTCTATCTTCATTCATACTTTTCTGTGTTCCTCATATACTACATTATATTGTATAGAGAATAATATTAATAACAATAATGATAATAATAATAATAATAATAATATGATATCCACTAACAGAGAAGACCTTCTTCTTCTCTTTTCCTTCTTCTTCTTCTTCTTCTTCAAACAATCGCATAGGAGAGGAAGATGGTCATACGATCAGTACCTCCAGTATCTTATACCATTTCCTCTAATTTCAGAAGTAGGTGGGGGGGGGGGGGGGGGGGGGGGGGGGGGACGCCGTAAGAAGAAAAGACGTTTAGGGGAGATAAGTTGAGCTGTTTGAGAAGGGGGAGGAGGGGGAAATGGGTGTGGGAAGGGGGTTGGTGCACAGGCTAATATCATATATCATTGGCCAGCTCCAGGGAGCGCAGCTCCCCATGACACGGGAGCTCACGTTACATCATCAAGACCAAAGATATTGAGTAATGCTCTTTAAAGCCATGTTGTTCGGAGGTGTTTTTGTTCTTGACTCTCTCTCTCTCTCTCTCTCTCTCTCACTCTTGTTTTTTTTTTTTTGCACTTGTTCTTCAAAGAATTTCATCTGCAAATCGTTTCATTCCTCAGTCACTTATTCTTGATTCCATATTTTGTTCTAGAACTTAACAAGTAAAAAAATGCGTCCGAGTTTCTTCGGTGCAAGCAAGTTTTCTGTACAGTCTCTACAGCGTACAATCAAGGCCACGGAAAATAGATCTGTCTTTCAATGGTCTCGGTAAAAATGCTCTATGAGCCGCGACACACAAAACTTTAACTATGGCCCGGTAGTGGCTTTTCCTATATCGTTGCCAGAAGCACGATTATGGCTAAATTTAACCTTAGATAAAAATCAACAAAACTACTGAGGCTAGAGAGCTGCAATTTGGTGTGTTTGATGGCTGGGGGGTGGATGACCAACTTACCAATTTGCAGCCCTCTAGCCTTGGTAGTTTTTAAGATCTGAGGGCGGACAGAAAAAATGCTGATGGGTAGACAAAGCCGGCACAATAGTTTTCTTCTCAGAAAACTAATAAGACATCTTGAAATTCGACTTTTTTTTTCCGTTGAACCACTTCTTTATCATAAAAATTTTGAGTTTGAGCAGCAGCAAGATCAAAGATTACCTTAGAATTAGTAAAAAAAAAGATGATTTTCAGCGAACGTGTCGGCACTTTCCTGGTAACCCCGCTTTAGTGAGCAGAATCTCCAGGGATTTCCCTGGTTTTATTTATGTTTCTTTCTTCACACCTTCCCTTTCTGGTGTAATTTCCTTCTCCCGGAAAAATCTGGCAACTGAGCACTCGTAGGTCGTGGCTTGTATCTCAGGATAGTATAAAGTATCTTGTAAAAAAAATGTATGATTACCGGAGTACAAAATTGAACCTAAATTGTTGAATAAGCAAATAATAAGGTCTTAGACAGGAAATTAAACAACGTCTTTTTTAGTGTCCTTATCCTGGAAACATCTGGCAACTGTGCACTCTTCGGGGCGTGGCCTGTACCCTAGGATAATATAGTGTCTTTAAAAAAGTTTATAACTTTCGGAGCGCAAAACTGAGCCTGATTTGTTGAATTAGTAAATGGCTGTTGAGTTAGCAAATGGCTACTTGTTAGGAGGGCCTTAAAACCACTTTTTTTCAACGTCACAAGAAAAATGGAGCAATAAATTAAATACTGACGTGAATTTAGGAGAAACGTGAGAAAACGCTCGCTGGCACTTGCGAGCAGGAATCCCGAACGCAAAACGTTCATTAACCCCGACTTGGGAAAACAAACAAGCGTTAAAAATAAATAAGTAAAAAGATCTTTGCTCCTGGTTTCCCTTGGTGCTGGAGGTGAAAGTATAAAAAGAAGAAGTGTGCGAAGGGGAAAAAAATCTTGTAAAAACATCCCTGACGTGACGAGAAAAGATGGAAGTAATAATGTTGCCAGATAGCCACCAGCTAGCTACCTTACTCACCTCGGCACCTCTACTCGTAAACTC